>NC_090379.1:87378608-87658608 GCF_036365525.1 Heterodontus francisci | reverse complement strand
CCACCTGACCGCAGGAAGTGTATTTGTTTAGCCCCGTTGTGTTTTATTTTTCAAATAAACCGATACACAGACGCAGACACACACACACTTACTTACTGAGGGGATGGAAGGGTTACGATAAACTGTTGCATTCTCTTGAGACTCTGTAGTTATAGAGGATTGCAGGCCTGTGATGATTGTAGAGTTCTCTCTTGCTTGAAGATTCTGTTGAAGATGGTGGGCCACGTCTAGCTCTCTCTCTGCTGTATGTCAATGTTGGATTTTTTCTAGCAGAGCATGTTCGTTCTGGAATGCCAGCAGTTGCAAGTAGTTTCACCTTCTGGGTTAGTGTTAACGTGTGAAACCTGCTTTGTCCCTACAGACTTCCTTAAACTCTTTTAATAATGTGATTAGGTCCTGTCTCTGTTGTTCAGAGAGGAAGTCCAGCATTGTGTCTAATCCCTTTTGTAAATTTCGATGTTTCCCAATTTAGCAGTAGATTAGATTAGATTAGAGATACAGCACTGAAACAGGCCCTTCGGCCCACCGAGTCTGTGCCAACCATCAACCACCCATTTATACTACCCCTACAGTAATCCCATATTTCCCTACCACCTACCTATACTAGTGACAATTTATAATGGCCAATTTACCTATCAACCTGCAAGTCTTTTGGCTTGTGGGAGGAATCCGGAGCACCCAGAGAAAACCCACGCAGACACAGGGAGAACTTGCAAACTCCACACAGGCAGTACCTGGAATCGAACCCGGGTCCCTGGAGCTGTGAGGCTGCGGTGCTAACCACTGCGCCACAGTAGGGGGTTCAATTTTAGAGTTTTCAGGGTCCTCGTCCAGTCCATCCTCAATACTGCTCTCTTTGTCTATCACTGTTGCACACTTACTGCTCTGTCTAGTTCCTGGTTGTAGTATCTTTTCAGCATGTTAATGACACGGTCTTTATTTTTACCTTCTGTCAGGAGTGTTAATTAGGTAGTTTATCTCATTCACCTTTTTCCCTACACTTCTTTTCTTTTGGGCCTCCTTATCTCGAGAGACAATGGATACGCGCCTGGAGGTGGTCAGTGGTTTGTGAAGCAGCGCCTGGAGTGGCTATAAAGGCCAATTCTGGAGTGACGGGCTCTTCCACAGGTGCTGCAGAGAAATTTGTTTGTTGGGGCTGTTGCACAGTTGGCTCTCCCCTTGCGCCTCTGTCTTTTTTCCTGCCAACTACTAAGTCTCTTCGACTCGCCACAATTTAGCCCTGTCTTTATGGCTGCCCGCCAGCTCTGGCGAATGCTGGGTCCTCGTCCAGTCCATCCTCAATACTGCTCTCTTTGTCTATCACTGTTGCACACTTACTGCTCTGTCTAGTTCCTGGTTGTAGTATCTTTTCAGCATGTTAATGACACGGTCTTTATTTTTACCTTCTGTCAGGAGTGTTAATTAGGTAGTTTATCTCATTCACCTTTTTCCCTACACTATATGGGCTACTAAACCTGGCCTTTAAAGTTTTGCCCTGCAGGGGTAGCAGCACCAGAACTTGGTTTAAACTCACAGACTGCAGCTTTCTTATCTGCCTTCCATTTCATTTTTTTCCTGAGAGGTTTTGAGGTGTTTCTTCGCTACCCCACAGGCCTGGGAAAATCTCTCCCGGAAGGTGGTCACATAGTTTAGTAAGAAGGTTTCCTCTCTTTGATCGAATAACTTTTCCTTGATCAATTTTGGGGGGGGGCTCTCACCTTATGTCCAAAACCTGTGGGTTAATTGGTAGCAAATAGCAAGAAAATTATCCCTTTGTCCCAGTCGTAGGGTTATTCACTGCAAAATGTTCGGAGCATAGTTTTTAGGGTCTGATGGTACTGTTCCAGAGCCCCTTGTGATTGGGAGTGAAATGCTGAGGATTTCAGTTGGTCAATACCAAGGCTTTGTATGATCTCCTGGAACATTCAGGACATGAAATTGGTTCCCTGATCGGACTGTATTTCCTTGAGAAGTCTGCATCTGGTGTAGAACTGGGTTAACCCTTGACTATGGCTTTGATAGTAATTTTCTTCAAGGCTATGGCTTCTGGGAATCTGATGGCCATATCCATGATGGCTAACAGGCACTGATGACCTGTCTTGGTTTTGGGTAGGGGTCCCACACAATTAGAACTTTACTGAAAGGTTCTTCGAAAGCAGGAATGGGGATCAGTGGCGCAGGTTTAATAGCCGGGTTTCCCAATAATCTGGCAGGTGTGGCAGATCTGGCAGAATTTAACCGCATCCTTGTTGAATGGTGGCCAGCAAAGGGGTTGGCTAATTCGGGCTTGAGTCTTTCAGATATCCACATGTCCAGCCATAGGGATTTCATGGGCAATGCGCAGAATTTGTCTGCAATATTTAGGAGGGTACCACAATTTGGTGAACTGTGGTCCACTCCTCCTCTGTGGGTTGCTGCGGGGGTCTCCATTTGCTCATTAAAATTTCATTTTTTAGATAGTAACACTCAGGCAGCTTCTCTGCATTTGCCTTGGAATAAGCTGTCAGTGCTATCTTTTTTAAATCAGGGTCTGCTTTTTGGGTTTCAATTATGGAGGGTCTGTCATATACTTCCCCTAAATCTCTGAAAAAAGTTTCAGCCTCTGAGTCATCAGACTGATTTTCTGGTTCAGCTCTCTCTGGGGGAGCTTGCTTGGTCATGGTCCTTGTTACTGCACAGGCAGGAAAGATGCCAGAGACTTCCTCCTGTACTTGCTCTGTCTCCTTAGTTTCATTTGGCTGGTCTAATATCGCTGGGGCTGTGACCATCTTGCCTCTGGCCAAATTGTTGGCGAGTCACAAGTCTATGCTGGCTACAGGTAGACTAGGGACAATTTCAACAGTAACTGGCTCAGAAGCCAGGTTGCACTGCAAGTGGACCCAATACAGTGGTACAGATATGTATCCTCCAATTCCTTTTACCAGAACCTTCACTTTTAGTGAGCTCTCTGGTGGGAAGGTCATTCTTTGACCCAGAATAAGGGATTAAATGGCCCTGGTATCTCGAAGCAGGACAATGGGTTTACCTGCCTCACTAGAGAGATATGGAGACACCGTTCCTTTTAAAGCAAAATCCTGATAGCCTTCAGGAATTTTCTCTACTTCTCCCTTACGTATGGCAGTACTTTTTGTGGAGTTCTTTCCCATGGCTAGAGCTACCCTTTTCTTAACCTTGTGCACCCCTACAAGATTAATGGGGCTTTTCCTTTAATTTCCAGCAGTCAGCTTTGATATGCCCTGTTTTGCTGCAATGGGAACACAAGTTTGTGGTATACATTCCTGCCCTCTGCATTTTCTTTCCTTACTGGTGGAGGGCTTCTTGTGTGATCACCTTTTGTTTCTCTGTTGCAAACACTCCATCTTTTATCACTTTCCTGCTTTCTGCTCTTTCCGAACCTCTCTGAACTATCATGAAAGGCTTTTCCCTGAGAAAAGGGTTTATGTTTGAGATCAAAATCATCTGTCATGATGGCAGCTTCTCTCACCCTGTGAATTATTTGTTCTTCGATGTGTGTTCTTCTATGTGTGGAATGTTCTGACATTCTTCTATGTTCCGACCTGCTCCTGTCTCCATATCCATCCAGTGAGACAGGTAAACCCATTGTCCTGCTTCAAGGCACTGGGGCCTTTATGGTGGGTGGGGGCCAAAAAGGGCCACCCATCCCAGGCCAATCAAGGCCCTTAAGTTGCCACTTAATGGGCACTTAAGGGCCTTTGCTCGCCTCCATGTGGATTTTATGTGTGGCAAGTGGGTGTCCTGCAGCTGGGAAAGGCTGCCAGGTAAAAGCTGGCAGCCTCTCAGCGCCCCAGGAGTGGGCCCTGAAAATTGGGCACAGGGTGCCCGATTGAGGACTACCCCCCCTTCCCCCCCCCCAAACGACCACCCTTGTCTTGCCGGGTCCCGACCGATTACCCCCGACATGGCAACCAAAACTCGCCTTTGATCCCGGCTCCCAGACATCCTCTTTGGTCGGCTGGGCTGCAGTCCTAGCAGTGGCCACATGTCCTGGTGGCACTGCTGGGACTAAGAGCTGCTGGTCTGCTGATTGGCCAGCAGCTCAATGAGGCGGGACTTCATCCCTTGAGCAGGTGGAAGTCCTGCCTCGGAACAGTTAAAGCCTGGGGACCCGTAAAATGCAGGACAGATACCCAGGCTAGGCGGAAGCGGGGTTGCCACCAACTTTTACGTCAGTGGCCTGCTCCCGTCCGCCCAACATAAAATCCAGCCCTATGTTTCCAGTACCAGCTCACATGCATTTAGAATTGCAGTTTTAGTTTGTTCATAATCAGAGGAACCTTCTTCTGATAACAGGGAAAAGCTTCACGAGTCCTACCCACCAACTCACCTTGTAAGAGGATAGTCCAAAACTCTTGGCCGTTTTAGTCTGGTAGCTATTTTCTCAAATGAGATAAAGTATGACTCAACCTCCTTCTCACTAAATTTTGCCACTAGTCTTGTGTGTCTCAGCACATCAAAGTTTTTCTCTGAATTGGGGATAAGGTTTGAGCATTTTCATTTTGGGTTTGCAGTCTCTAACTCAAACCTCCTTGCCGCTTCCTCTCTTTGCATCTCCCTTTTCTCTTTTTCTTTCTGAAATTGCATCTCTTCCCTTTTGGACTGAATTCTAGCTAGAGCGATTCTTTTAGACTCTGATTCTATGATGTTGTCTTCTAGCTCAGGAGTAAGTTCAAAATGGTTGGCTAGACTTTTAACCAGGTCAGGTTTCTTTGCTTTTTGTCTGAAAGTGATTTCCACCTCTGTATCCTAAGCTTTTAAAATGTTCAACACATAATTTGTTTAACCTATCATGGGATTCCTCTCCCTGCTTTACAAACTCCTTAGCGTTAATGTGGCCATCTCTTTTGTTTCTAGCACCGTAGTGAAAAGAAACAGAAGAGTTCAAGTAAAATCTATTTGCTGCTTTTTCCGCAATTTTAGAGGTTAATTTTCCTGCCATTTTCCAAATCTCTCGTTTGCCTGGCAGTTCAAATCCTGGCTCGAGGCCCCAATTTGTTCGGACCACGTGGTGTGACAAGGGTGATTCCCACTGCTCAAATCCCCACCTGACTGCAGCAAGTGTATTTGTCTTGAAGTTTAGCCCTTTTGTGTTTTATTTTTCACTCTCTATCAGTTTCTTTCTCTCTTTCTGGCTGTCTTTTTATTAAAAAGATAAAGCTGTCATTTCTCACCCCGTTAGGAGACGTTCTGGCTTCTTACCCATGGTGATCGCACAGTGGCCCAGGATGTGGCTACTTCACACCTCCTTTGTTTTAGAAGAAGACATTCAATTCTGGAATGTTTCTATGATAGGTGTGAGATGGGTTTCAGTATCACCTTTTGGCTTTGAAGATTTGTCCTTTGTCTTTGCCATACTTTTTGAATATACAAAAGGTTAATCTCCCTTCTCTTTGGTGGCCATTTTGGACCATTGTTCACTTTTTAAAAATAAAGGTTCATTTTTTTAAAGACAAAATCCGTTTTTTTTCCCACAACTCTTCAGAGTTACTCCGTGAGTGTTGTATCATCGCACCTGTGATGTGCATAACGGTGGCATGTAAACAGTGTTTTAATAATGCTATTAAGAAAACAGGTATTTAGTCACAGTTGCAGAGTCTGTCTATCCTTAGCAGGGCCAGCACTACAACCTCACTCCACCCACCTCCCAACTCTTTGCTGATTCCGGTCTCTTAAGCATTGCCTGCCCTTTGCCGCACCATTAATGGTTTTCCCTTTGACAGCTGAGGCCTCACACGCTCTCATTCCTTCCTTAAAACTTGTCTCCTCCAAAGCACTCCTTAAAAGTCTCTTATTTGGCTAAACTTTTTGTTACTGCTCCTAATATCTCCTCCTTTGGCTCAGCTTTTTTTCTTTATGATTCTGTGAAGCACCTTGAGATATTTTTCTACATTAAAAGCACCATATAAATGCCAGCTGTTGCTCTTTAGCCCTCCACTCACCTTGCCCCTATTTTAAAACTACTGAAATCATCCTGCTCTTTAAAAAGTCTACCTTAGTGCTGTTATTTTATCTCTCCTCTCTTCCCTGTGGTTGTGGAATGTGTCATCGCCATGTGTCCGGCTCTCTGACTACTTCCTGTTCCTCTGTCTGCCTTCTGTCCTGTCCGCAACACTAAGGCCACACAGGTCACTGTCATTATAGCCATTCTGTGTGTCTGTCAATGAGGCATTTTCCCTTTATACCCTCAGATTCTCAGCGGCTTTCCACTGCACCATCCTCTCCACCACCTTTTCTCTGCTGTCCCCTCCCATATGACACTACCCTTTCATTGTTTCAATCCTACTGGTCCAAACATAGGGATATGAAGAGGAGCTTAGCCTAACATCTGTTGTATCACAAGGTTCCTTTTGTTTTATTTGTTCTTGGGATGTAAGCGTCACTGGCAAGGCCAGGACTATTGCTAGGGCCCTACCAAATTCATGGACAAATTTTACAAATTTCACGCTCACAGTTTTTAAGAATCGTGAATTTCACAATTTCAATTTTAAATTTTGTGGTGTTGCAACAAACCATGAAAATGATCTATTTAAAACAAAAAAAAACGACGAGGGAGATTTCTGCTTTCAAATGGCATTTATTGTATTCTCTACACTAGTATAAAGAGCTGACTATAAATGGGTCACATTCTTTATTCACTGAAATCAGTGATTGAATGGGAGCATGGAGCAACCTACAACTGTTTCTTTCTTCATTCCTTGTCTCTGCGCTGTGAACACCTGTCTGTGTTTAGACATAGCTCACTCCACATCCACACAGTTTGTTGGAATTGTCAGACAGTGCTGTGCTAGCCTTGCAAGTTGGGGGATTCTGCATTCCATAGAGTTGCAAAACTGCAGCACAGGCAAAGTACAATCTGCTTCTTTTGCAATGCTTTTGTAAGCAAGAATCTCCAACCCATAGTTCTTGTCAAAGCCAGGAATCACATCAAACGAGTTTAAATCCACCTTCAACAGGTGCATTTGTGCAGGTTCAAAGATATGCACAGCTTTCAGGAAGGCCGCAGAAAATTGTTGAAAACTCTGAGCTGCTTTTTCTTCACCCTTTGACTCTTCCCCATAGCAGTAATATTATTGGAGCTTCTTTGCCATGCAAGAAAACACCTGTTGAGCACAGGCATTTAATTCAGCTTCCTCAGAGTGTTGTTTCAGCCCAGAACAGTACATCCATTACTGTAAGCTTTGTGGATTGTGATGTGTCTAAATTCAAATCAAGCGATTAAATCCATCAGTTGTGTAGCATTCTTGGCAACAAACTGAACCTCCTCATTAAGCTGAGTATCATTTAGAAAGGGTACAATGTCTGTTAAAGCCTTTGTTTTCAGTGTCAGTGTGAGCTCTTCTGAGAGAAAGTCTGAGTATTTCAGGCGAGCTGCATGATACCGAACTGCCCGAAAACAAGAATCCAATGTGTAATTACTAGCTCTGGGGAAAGGGCGATGTTTTGTTCCCCAATTACAGCCACATTTGCAATGTGTTGCCTGTATCGAAGGGCAGTGTTTAAAGATCTTTTTAATGTAGCTGACCAGTTTGTTGACTTTACCAAACTTGCTTTTCCACAGCTCACTGACAAGAGGAATTATATGTGCATTACATGTAACATGGACAGCATTAGGCATTACACCCTAGAATACAGATTTGAAAGATTTTGTCATGTAAGTTGCATTGTCACTAATAAAAGCAGACACTTTGTTTCAAAATATGGTGCAGATTTCAACATTTTTGATTTGCTTGGGAAACTGTGGTGTCATTAACAGCTTCTAAGTGAATGCAGTCTGTAAGCGCTGTTAGCTTTTCTGACTGTACATCTTCGGCCTTACCAGACATAAATCAAGCAAAACATGCAGCACATAGTTGTCTTGCTTGCTGGTGGACTTATCACAAATAATTGCAAAAGGCTCACATACGTTAATCTGAAACTTCATTTCCTCACAATGTGCAGCAAAAACCTTTTGTTGTATAGTCCTGTTGTAGTATATTTCCACTTGACAAGCAATCACCATTTTGCACATTGGTTTGAATGAATACCCTCAGCTTTGGGTGATCAAGTCTTTCCTCAAGCTCCATTGTAACCAACTGATGATTTTTTGAGCTCTGACTACTTCTTGAGATGAAATCGTTGACTGTACATCTTGGGCACAATCGGGCAGCACAGTGGCGCAGTGGTTAGCACAGCAGCCTCACAGCTCCAGTGACCTGGGTTCAATTCTGGGTACTGCCTGTGTGGAGTTTGCAAGTTCTCCCTGTGTTTGCGTGGGTTTCCTCCGGGTGCTCCGGTTTCCTCCCACGTGCCAAAAGACTTGCAGGTTGATAGGTCAATTGGCCATTAGCAATTGCCCCTAGTATAGGTAGGTGGTAGGGAAATATAGGAACAGGTGGGGATGTGGTAGGAATATGGGATTAGTGTAGCATTAGTATAAATGGGTGGTTGATGGTCGGCACAGACTCGGTGGGCCGAAGGGCCTGTTTCAGTGCTGTATCTCTAAACTAAAACTAAACTAAACGTTGCCTTTTTTTTTGTATGCATTTGTTTTCCAGCAGTGAGGTGTTGGATGCTCTCTTTCTGCTGTGATGGCTTTCAGACTCTAAGTGGCGTTGAACTGTTGCCCGCTGTGTTGCAGCTTATACAAACAGTATTCCACCATCAGCATGCAGAATTTGACTTCCAAATCCTTTCACTCGATGTGTTGCTGTAATGGTTGTGGCTGTTTTTGATTTGCTGTTTCTGTCATTTTCACTTGTCTACTACTATTTAAAAGTGTTTCTCTCAAAACTGCACCGGAAGCCCTTCCTCATCAACCAGTGAGTTGAGCCTTGTGGTAATCACTAAAAATCGTGATGTTCGCAACATGCCCAGCAATCGGCGAGGTGAGCCTTGTGTCGATGTATAAGATGCCTGTTCACAAAATGGTTGATTTCATGGAGCACCCAAGATGTTGCAGGCTATGATGCATTTTTCACAGCCGTGAATTTGGTAGGGCCCTTATTATTGCCCTTCCCTAACTACCCTTGAGCAGGTAGTGGTGAGCTGCCTTCTTGAACTGCTGCAGTCCATGTGGTGTAGGTACACCCACAGTGCTGTTGGGGAGGAAGTTCCAGGATTTTGACACTGTGACGATGAAGGAACGGTGATATATTTCCAAGTCAGGATGTTGTGTGACTTGGAGGGGAGCTTGTAGGTGGCGGTGTTCCCATGTGTCTACTGCCCTTGTTCTTCTAGGTTGCAGAGGTTGTGGGTTTGGAAGGTGCTTTCGAAAGAGCTTTTGTGAGTTGCTGCAGTGCATCTCGTAGATGGTACACACTGCTGCCATTGGTGCTGATCAAGTGAGCTGCTTTGACCCTCCTTATTTCAGATAAATATTCATATAAGTATCGCCTGTCCCTATCTATCTTTCCGCGCTGCTAAAACGCTGATGTACACTTTTTCAAATTCTAGCGTCAACTTTTCCAATGCTCTAATTTTTGACCTGCTGAGCTTCACCCTACATAAGTGTCAACTAGTCCAGAACTTTGCTGCTTTCATCCTATTCTGCTTGTTACTTGATTCTTGTTGATCTCCATTGGTTTCTAATCCTCAGTAAATCAGTTTTAAAATCGTGCTGCTTGTGTTTAGATCATTCCTAGTCTTTCCCACACATGTCAATTTCTGCTTCCCATCTGTTCGAGTTCGTAGTGCACCTCCTTTTCATCTCTAAATTTATCCCTCTCAAGTTCTGTTTTGTCTTTCATCCTGTACTTTGTCTAATTGTTTCATTCTGTGCCACTCTTCAATCAGCACGCACACCCCAAATATGACATCCTTTCCTCAGGAACTGCAGTTTATCACTCGGCCAATTGTGCTCTGTCTTTGACCTTTTGACTCCAACCACTTCCTGAAATCTATATTAGTTGACAAGCAGCTAAACGCAGTACATGTTCAGCTGCTGGAACGCCATACCTAACCAGTGGACCCACTTTAACCACTGATCAGGGCATTTAATTATATTTAACACCCCCGCACCAATGTCTTTGCCTCTGGAACTAAAAGGGAAAATGCAAATGTTAGAAACTATCTAAAAATAGAAAATGATGGAAATATACTAAGTGTATTAATACCTGCAAAGAACAAAAGTTTAAAACTTTGGTTGTAAATTCCCTTTGCCAGAACTTTTTCAATGGGTGATTTGCTTCATTGTTGTTATACATCTCTGATACTTGCTTGGTGATTTTGTACACTGTTGATTAAATACATGAAGAGAGGAATGGAGATGTAGAGGAGACAGATTTTAGAACAGAGTGAATAATATAAGAGACATGAATGAGAAAAATGAAAAATAAATGATGCCTGTTTCATGAAGGCGATACAAAGAAGCCAGTACAAAGGTTGTCCGATCAAAGGCCAGCGATAACGTCTTAGTTCATTATAACAAATTTCACTTCAATTACTGGCCTTGATGGGAGAGTTAAGGTAGCAATCACTTGCATTTTTATTTGCCTTTAATGTAGCAAAATGTAATGGATCTGTTAATCTGATGTATTCATCCAACAGACGGACCTAATGTAAATAACAGAGACAACAAAGTCTTGTGTGCACAGTGCCTCATTGGATAAACTCGTGTCCCATGAGTAATAAGTAATTAAATTAGTTCAGAAGCTGTGGATTGAAAGTAAACTGGATTTTGTGGGGGTTAAGACAATGCAGCATTTAGTGGGGCCATCAGATATGATGCCAAAATAAATGAACAGTGGTTAAGTTGGACTTGTTACAGAAATGCAAAGGGAAAATAGCTCTGTTTAAACAGCTAACATATCCAGTTATGCCTATATACAGAAGAAAAATTGTTAAATCATAATAGTATCTTGTGTTTTGTCTCGGCACCTCAGCACATAGTAAGGTGAGAAATTGGCAGATACATTGTTACCACTATTTAAACATACATGCAGTATTTTTTTAAATAAACCTAGTGATCATGTGAGATTCTTGAGCCAATATTTGTGTATCTCTCAGCTAAGGAACTAGAGATCAGGGATCTCTTTGATTGTGAACTCCCCTGGGTACTGAACACCGTGCTTGTACCTGCTGACTAGAAAGCACATGGATGAATTTTTTCTTCATCAGATTATTTTCCTCACTGGAATAAGATACCACCAAAATGTGACATACTGATGCAATTTGCAAGAGCAGTGCTACTGTGATTTGGTCTTTCTAATGTGTTGAATAATATGAAAACAGTAGAAAGCCAGGACAAAATCTGTTGCAATTTAACAAATATTAATGAAATTCAATAATGGGAGCTCTCCTTCCTTATCAATGGTAGGATCAGTTTTTTGCACCCCATTTTGAATTTATTTTTTTCTCTTTTGTGAATCATTACACAGATGAGAAGGCACACTGGCAGCTTGCACTATAGTATAACCAGCTAATAAGAGTTGTGCATTGCAGGCAATTGATAACATACCTTTGTTTAAATTTTTCTCTTCCTCCCTTTGGGTAAATATGCAGCCTTTTAGGTATCTCCTGCTGACAAGTTAATTGAGTTTGGGAACTCACGAGAATCAAGGGCAGGCAGTAGCTGCTTATCACCCCATGGCACTGTCCTTCCGTATACCACGTTACTGCCATAACCACACAGTGTAAGTAATGGAATTAGAGGAGATCTAGAATTAATGAATATACAGTCTAGATTTTCCATAGTGCTGTTGGTGTGAATTCAAATAAAAATGGAATTTGTTTCTGAATTTAATGTCAAAGCCTGTGCAGTCAATGACTGCACAGGCCTTGCAGCCATCCATACGATGGCTGGAAACCATGAACAAACCGGCTTCCCTTCTGCCCATAGTTGCAATGGCACAAATGTTGGGAAACGGATCAGATGGTGTATTCCACATGTTATTACAGCACACCCACCCACATATAGGCATTTGCATTACATGTCACCTGTTACTTCTGGTAGGAAATCCAGGGAAGGACAAGCGGGAAACTGGCAGATCAGCTTCTACCCTAGTCTGCCTGGTGAGTGGTGCAACAAATCTGTTGTATCCTTCTTACAAATGTAGAAGCTGCTGAATTCGTTTTGGCTGAAATCTGCTTTATTAATACTGTGATGCTTTGTTCTTGGGAAGCATGGTTCAGTAATAGCTGGGCTGCCTACATTATACCAGAAATTGAGCATCAGCATGCTGATTGAAAGAAACTATGGGCTGCATCTTTCAAGTGATCCATTAGCTGAGTCCTTAGCATGGCAGAAGTGGAACCCTCTGCTACTTGTTTTCCTTTTGCGTTTTCCAGCTTGCTGTAATCACTGCTTAAGGTAATTGCTGTTGGAAGTGCTAAGGAAATGGGAGTTCTTGGTTGATAACACTCCATTGAGAGCTTTACCATGCAGTAGGTTATCAGTAGAAGTTGCAAAATACAATATTTGTCCAGTCAAGATTTAGTTTCAGGTGTTGCAACCATAAATGAGCAATCCAACTACTAGTGAATAAGTATTCGCTAGTATAAGCATTGAAGCATTCAAAAGGGAATTAGACAGTTATATGAAAAGGAAGAATGTGCAGGGTTATGGGGAGAAGGCAGGGAAATGGAACTGAGGGAGTTGCTCTTTCAAAGAGCCGGTGCAGACATGATGGGCCGAACGGTCTCCTTCTGCGCTGTAACGATTCTGTAATTGAAAATTTCCATGAACATAGATATACACACTCATTGTTCTAATAGTTCATACTCAAGACACCAGCCAACTGACTCAAAGTAGCCCAAATAATTTTTACTGAAGATCTTTCTGTTGTCTTTTTCTCTAATGACCTAATGGCCCCAAGAGAATTAAAACAAAAATAGTTCAAGATTTTGCTTGTTACTGACTGGGGGTGGGGGCTGTTTAAAGCGTCATTAGAGTTGTATCAACTCATCGTTTATTGTGCATTTAGTTTCCATTTGGTGTTTTGCAGAACAGAAGAGAAGATTTCTACGGGAGATTGATGAAAAAGTAGAAGAAGCAAATGAAATTGTAAGTACTGAAGGGGAATTGTCAGAAAATCTTGGGGACAATTGAAGTGTGAATATTTTACGAGACAGCAGGTGACTTTCAAGACTGCACATTATCTGATTTACTCAACTAATCCAGGTATAAATTATTGGCTGTAGATTAATTATCAGGGATGCTAGCAACACCTATTATTTGAGAATTTTCACCTTTCATTGTTGCATGTTTTTAGTTGGATGGAATGGAAAAGGAAATAAGGAACGCACCATTATCATACCGTAATCAGATGAACATCAAAATTCGATCATACAGAAAAGATGTGAGCAAGGTACAGCGGGATGTTAGAAGCAATGACATTGGATATGGAGTACGTAGTGACATTAAGTACACTATGTACAGTGCTGAAAATGAACAAAATGTAAGTACTTCAACTAAGAAGCATTGTAGCAATTACATTCTCTATCCTATGAGAATTGAAATATAAATCCAATTTTGTACATGTGTTACTAATGAAATATTCTGTTTAGAGCTAACTTTTAGCTTGCCGCACAAATGTCCATTTGCTTTTATAGGCAAATTGTAGAGCTCAACAGTGGAATTAGTTGAAGTAACAACATATTTAATTTATACTTGTCACCCCAAGACTTATGGGTCAGGTAGATCTTGGGCCATATCCAAAATATTTTTTCCTTTGGCATTGTAATCGCCCCTATAGTGCACGTTAATGTTTCCATTTCTTGCACCAACCATTTTTATGGGCCCGTTAATTAAGATTCAGTTCCATGTCAGTTTAGACTATTCTGCGCTGAAGTCCTGGGCCCATGTTCCATGTAGGACCCTTGCAGCCTGCGGAGAGAGGAGACACTTTTTTTTTTTTTAAAGTCTGGGCTATATTCAATTTGAGTCCCAGAGGTCAACCTGCCTCACTATCCAGCTTTCTTGTTTTGTAACAATGCATATCAATATGCAATCAAGTAGAAACAAAATGCTGTGTTTTGAAAAAAATGCTTTCTCTCTCCAGCTTTGAGGGTAGGATAGGTTTGTAATAGCAGCTACACCATATTTGGCTAAAAGTAGGGTGAGGCATGTTTGCAAATTGAGGATGGGGCATTTTGTGAAGCAGGAGAAAACGAGTGACTTGTCAAGAGCAGAAAATAGCCTGTGACTCTCTCAAAACTTTTGAAGTTGAGGAATAAATTCTTGTTGCATACACCTTACCATAAGTGAGTGAGCTTGAAACACTTTGAAAAGGTCTAAAGTTGTCATGTGTATTCAATATCTAGTTCTTTGTTAAGAAGGCACAAACATAACACTGCTTTAAGCTCAAACATTTTCTTTTTTTCAGAATTACTCAGGATCCCAACGTGCTTTGCTTTTGCAAGGTACAGATAGTCTTAACAGAGCTACCCAGAGTTTAGACCGTTCTCATAGGATAGCAGCAGAAACTGATCAGATGGGTTCAGATATAATTGAGGAACTTGGTGAGCAACGAGAGCAGCTGGAACGTTCAAAAGATAGGGTGAGTTCTCAAAAGCGTGCAAGTAGGAAATGCATTTTGGTAAGAAATATTGAGGGAAAAAGTCTGAAGACTTCAAACTGGATAGTTTGAGATTTTGCCTTCCACTTTTTCTGTTCATCCTTTTTGTTTTTGTTCCTAAGCTAATAAACACAGGTGAGAATTTGAGCCGAAGTCGGAGAATGCTGCGTGCAATGTCCAGAAGGTAAGTTTTTCCAAGAAATCTTGTGAAAAGTGATAAAACAAAAACACCATTACTGTTGCATCAGGTGGAAATTTTGGCATGCTCTTTGTGCGACATACTTTCCAAGGTGAGTGAGATATTTTCACAAATTAAGTTATTTACTCTGTGAAAAATGAAGATTAATAGTGATCAACTGCACAAGTAGAGCTGAGATCCTTTTCTGTGAATGTCTTTGTCCGTATGTACAGTTGTCTTCCTCAGGGGTACATAATGCGTAGTCTAAATTTGCATTGATTAAGCACTACATAGCTTTAAAAAAAAAATTGCTGCTTCTGTATTTTAATTTAGATTCCAGAAAATTGGTGTCTCTGATGTGTGTGGGGCTATACCTGCACCCAGTAAAAACAATGGAAGTTGGCTCCCTGTGTTGGTTTCATGTAATCTGAATTAGACAACAACTTGCATCTATAATAACACCTTTGAAGTTATTTGGGATGTTTTAATTAAAAAGGAGTGTTATCAAATAAAATCTAACACAGCCACATAAGGAGATATTAGAGCAGATAACCAAACGTCAGCTCGGTTTTAAAGGAAAGCTCAGTAGGGAGATGAGATGTGTGGAGTTTGCAAGTTCTCCCTCTTTCCACCAGGTGCGCCAGTTTCCTCCCACAGCCAAAGACTTGCAGGTTGATAGGTAAATTGGCCATTGTAAATTGCCCCTGGATTGAGGGAAGGTGGGGATGTGGTAGGGAATATGGGATTAATGTAGGATTAGTATAAATGGGAGGTTGATGGTCAGCACAGACTTGGTGGGCCGAAGGGCCTGTTTCAGTGCTTTATCTGTCTATTATAGTGAGACCTCTACTACAGAAAGCTGAGAGTATAGAAAAGTGGAGGGGTGAAATCAAAGGAAATTAGGCAAGCAAAATGAAGGAGAACCCAAAGATGTTTTATCAATACATTAAAGAATAAGAGGATAACTAAGGAGAGAGTAGTTACCAAAAAGGTAACTGATATGTAGGAGAAGATATTGGTATGGTTCTTAATGAATACTTTGCATCTGTCTTCACAAAAGATGGGGATGATGTAGATATTGTAGTTAAGGAGGAAGAGTGTAAAGTACTGGATGGGATAAATCCCAGGGCCAGATGAAATGTATCCTAGGCTGTTAAAAGCAAAAAAGGAAAGAGTCTGACCATTTTCCAGTGCTGGATACAGGATTGGTGAATTGCTAACATTGTACCTGTGTTTAAAAAGGGAGTGAAGGATAGTCAGTCTAACCTCAGTAATGAGCAAATTACTGGAATCTATTGAGACAGTTTATCCTGTCACTTAAGCACAGTTTGATCAAGGATGTCAGCATGGATTTGTTAAGGGAAGATTTAGTTTGACCAACTTGATTAAATTTTTTGAAGTAGTAACAAGGAAGATAGATGAGGGTAGTGTAGTTGATGTGATCTACATGGACTTTAGTAAGGCTGGAAGAGTAGAAAGTAAATACTTTTATTTATTCGACTCTTACAATTGAAAGATTAATGTTCTTATCTCTCTAGGGTTGTGACCAACAAGTTGCTACTAGCCATTATCATCTTGCTGGAAGTAGCAATTCTGGGAGCTGTTGTATATGTCAAGTTCTTCCGCAAACACTAACTTAGGATGTATGTGCATAGTTTGGATGCAGTTTCAGTACCTAGAACTCCTGCTTAAGTGCTTCCCATAAAGCTCACAGGTTTCTGGCTCTACAACAGTGTTGAAAGATGAGACTTTGAGGATGTATATTAAAGTACTTTTTATTGCTGAGGCTTTCTTCACACAACCTGGTTAGAGGACTTCCTATGGGTCTTGCAGCTGAGGTATCTTTGCGCAGGATGAAGAAACTTAGCAAATTAAGTTGCATTTGATCAGTCTCAAACTTTGTTGCCAATAACTACATTGTAGTAATGTACACAAACTTTTAATAAAGTTTTGATATTTAACAATGTCTCATTGGTCTGGAGTATAAGTTATTTTTAATCCTGAGGAAAACTTATTTAACAAGGTTATTAAAAGTATACTGATTTATCCCTCCCACAATCTTAGTTTTATGCAAACAGCCTTTCTGAAAGTTCACTCTTCTCCTGGTGAGAGAAGAGCTGATAACTTCAGATTTATGTCCAGCTAGTTGAATAGGAAATGATATTTATCCTATTCACACTGGAATGTATTGTAAAATCTCAGCAGGGTGTTTACTTTACCTTATCCATAACAGGGATATAGATGAAGGGCTGGGAACACATTGCCCCATTAATGTATCCCAAGGATAAAGTGTCTGGAACAGGGGCCATCCCCAAAGTACTATTCCTCTTTAAATTTCAGTTCTGGAATATGGATTTGTACAAACTAGACAATTTTTTCTTTTTTCCAAACAAGGTCTTAAAGCCGTATAGTCTGTTCATTTGTTGAATATGTTGCACTGGGTGTTGGTAATTCATCACATTTGCCATGGGATCCTTCTCGGGCCTGTCCCAAAGAAAATGAGATGACATCTACTGCAATGTTTACTGTAGCATTAAGTTCCTCATCTGAAGTTGCAACTTTAGGGTTGACTTCCACTAGATCCATTGCAGACAGCATTCCTGCATGAGGAAAAAAAAAGTTATTGATTTGTCAGCAGAAGCTAATATCTAGTACAAAGAAAGTCATCTCCAACAGCAACACAGACCCAAGAGCATTTGAAAAACTTAACTTTTGCAAAAAATACAAGATTGCAAGAAACTAGCTGCTTTTGGCCATTTGTTTCATACCTGTGTTATGCACTTCCTCTGCAATATACATTCCTTCCCTGTAAGTTAGCCCTCCTATCACTGGAGTGCCAGTAGCAGGAGCTAAAGATGGATCAATGGCATCCACATCAAAGCTCAGGTGCATTGGTCTTTTCTGTCTGAAAAGCAATATGCCAATTTAGATTTGCACATTTCATATTAAAGATGCAACAGTTCAAACTTGTCTTGATTTTAGATAAATCTTGTTTGCTAGTTGGTCTACAAAATCATATTACACATGCAGGGGAGAGATCCAGCTTTAGATGGTGGGAATACCAACTGATATTTAATGTTCTAATTGAAACTGAATTTTAGTTTATCAATTGGTTACTGTTCTACCACACCATCTAGAATGCAGACAAGCTATTTAGTCCTTCTGCCATTTAAACTGCATAATGGGTTAAAGTGATTCAGTACAACTCATACCAGCTTTCCCAATGTGAAGTCAGGTTTATAAATGCACTACATAGCAATGCTATGAACTGCCCTAGATCAAGATCAATACAAATTAGGACTGCTGATCCCTGCAGCTGACTAAATGCTATCGACTCACATTTTCATCAAATTAAATGCACTTGAACAGGTACATTTGATTCTTCTGCTCCAACCTACTTTCCAACAAGGTGATCAAATGTTCTTTCCATTACTTTCTGTATTCCAAGTTGATCCACCTCTTTCATAGAGAAGTATTGGATGCCAAAGTTTTTCAGGATGTAGCTGTTAAACAAACATTTCAATTTATTAAAAAAGGTTTCCCAAGTTAAACTGCAGGTGCCTGTTGAGTCAGAAGGTTGTGGACACTCCCCTAGTGCAATATTTTGGGACTGTTAAATGGTTGGAAATCACCACATCTGTTCATATGGATACAAGATTCCATGTGATCTTTAAGAAAGAGGGATTGTGTGCACTGTCAGCCCAGATTAAATTCATATTTGCTGATTAAGACATTGCTGTGCATTAACTGGGTACATAAAGAATTAATATTTCCAAATTAACATATGCAATGAAGCACTTTGGAATACAGGACGTCAAGTACTATATTATTGCAAACTAGTTCTTTGAAGTGCTGCATTTTCCATTGTGTGTAGAATGCAACAAACCAGATTCTGCACAAGGATTCAATTAGTGATTCGAATAAGGAATGTCATTTTGAATTTAGTGCTAAAACGTGAGTTTTAATTGGTAGGTTGGTTGTACAAGTAAAAGGTTAGTTACTGAATTGTTAAAGTAACTTGACCCTTGGAAACATTTACAAGCCACCTAAAGTGATACTGTGCTGGTCTGTTACACCTCAAGATAGCAGGCAAACTTGCACTTATAGCTTTAAAAAAAAAAAGAGTGTCCTTACTATTCAGCAGGATCAACATCCCGTAGTCCAATATAAACCAAGTCCTTTGCTGAAATGCAAGGAGTGACCCAAGAAAATCCAGGAAGTGGTGGTATCTTTTAAAGAAAAAGAGTTTGTAATTTAGATAGCAAATTTAAACTGGTAAAATGTAGTGAACAAATGGCAAATCTAGGATGTACATATTCAATGACAGTTTAATCCCAATAAATTTTACCTTGTTCTGCAGCTCTTTTATAAGGAATGACACTGGCTGCCCATGCAGATTTCCAGACATTGATGTAAGAGGTGTGTTTAGATCACAATGTGCATCCACCCATATGACACATAGATCAGGACGCTGCTTTGCATGCCCATGGACTGAACCAATTCCTAAACTGGATAGGATAAAGAAAAGGATAACAAGTGCATTTTGAAAGTTAGCATTGTGCAGAGGGAAACAAATAGCATTTTCAGATTTAGCTAGTGTCTAATTTTCCCCACAAGATTCTAATACAATTTAAACAGAAGTCAATTTCTTGCAGCTACAAATTTTTTTTGTTTGGGCTATATAAAACTTAATTACTTGCTGTTGGTGGACTCACCTGTGATCTCCTCCAAGCATAATACTTAGGTGACCATCACCAACTGCTCGGCTCACTGCTTCAGTTAATGACTGGTTGGCTAAACCCACTGTTCTTGGGTGGTGGACAATGTTGTTGTATGGTGTATCATTTGGTACAGTGGTGAAACTCAAGTCTCCATAGTCATACACTTTACAACCTGGAAATTAATAAGTACTTGATGAATATTGGAAAGTATCAGTCTAAAATAGAAATGGAATTTGTGACTTTGCAAAGTGCTAGTGTCCCATTTCTAAATGGTTTATTGATTTCCACTCTTACACAATCAGCTGGATTGTCATGTTTCCTTGAACCAACATCTTTGTGCTTAGTTTGCCTGATTACTCTTTTCAATATACACCACTTGCTTGAACTCTGGTCTGCTGATTCACTTAAATCCAAAAAGGCACTTTCCTCCACCCGAAATGTTAACTCTGCTTCTCTTTCCACAGATGCTGCCAGACCTGCTGAGTATTTCAAGCACTTGTTTTTAAGTCAAATTTCCAACATCTGCAGTATTTTGCTTTTATTTTAGTGTTATAATTTGACTTTGTTTACTTACAAAAAGTGTAAAATTACACTCGATACATAGTGAAATTGTTGCTAACTCACAGCTAAACTAACTTGTTT
The DNA here is from genome assembly GCF_036365525.1 of Heterodontus francisci. Taxonomy (NCBI): domain Eukaryota; kingdom Metazoa; phylum Chordata; class Chondrichthyes; order Heterodontiformes; family Heterodontidae; genus Heterodontus; species Heterodontus francisci. The sequence goes on along the minus strand of NC_090379.1, from coordinate 87,638,557 downwards.
GATACTAACACTTGTCTCACTAACTTGCAATGAAAACATTGCCATTTTAGCCTGTGCAACATTTTTGCATGTTATTTCTGCAATTCCAAGGCAACTGGTAATGTAAAATTAGATGTTTGTGGTACTAGGCCATTGCTGTCTATGCAAGTGTTTTGGTTGGTTGGCATCCTTCCATCTACAAAAAGATGAACAGCAAAAATCCAGTTTGGTGGGGTGTCTCTGTGCACCTTTGCTAATGGCTGTGAAGGCTAATCCCCGAGGCAAATGCTGCCCATGAAGTTGTGAATTGCTGTTTTGATGATGCCTGTGGCCAAGCTGCTGTAGCAACTGATCAACATGGTAGTGCATGCCAGTACACAGGGTGGGTCACAAATGTGACAGTAGAGCTCAAGAATACTGTTCAAATTAGATGCTACTTCAAGGTCTTAATAGTAATCATTGGGAGATTAGTGGGGAGAAAGGATTCTCAATCCAGATTGCTATCCACCAACTTCTACTGAAAGTGCATCTGTGTAGACATAGCTGGGCATCTAGTACCCAAATCAAACTGCACTTCAACCCAAAAAAAAATTTTTTTAAAGTCCTTTCACCCAATGGGGTTTAAACAGACATCCACAAGCATTCACTCAACTGAGGTAGATATACTGTTCAAACAAATGAGAGTACAAGTTATAACTAACTTAGTCCAGTAAACAGGTTGGAATAAAAAGAAATGCTGGAACCACTCAACAGGTCTGGGAGCATCTGTGAAAAGAGAAGCAGAGTTAACGTTTCGGGCCAGTGACCTTTCTTCACTGACAAATATTAGAAAAGTCACAGGTTATAAGCAAGTGAGGTGGGGCAAGAGATAACAAAGGAGAAGGTGTAGATTGGACCAGGCCACATTGGGGAGACCATTGCTGACCAAAAGGTCATGGAGCAAAGGCAAACAATATGTTAATGGTGTGTTGAAAGACAAAGCATTAATACAGATTAGGTATTAACAGACTGAATATTAACAGCAGCAAGTGCAGACCTGAAAAAAAGTGGGTAAGCAAACTGATCAAACTATGAAATCAAATAAATGCAAAAGAAAAAAAACAACTAAAAGTAAAATGGAGGGGCTCTGAAATTATTGAACTCAATGTTCAGTCCGGCAGGCTGTAGTGTGCCTAATCAATAGACGAGATGCTGTTCCTCGAGCTTGCGCTGATGTTCACTGGAACACTGCAGCAATCCCAGGACAGAGATGTGAGCAGGGGGTGGTGGGGGGTGTTGAAATGGCAAGCAACCGGAAGCTCAGGGTCCTGCTTGCGGACTGAGTAGAGATGTTCCGCAAAGCGGTCACCCAGTCTGCGCTTGGTCTCCCCAATGTAGAGGAGACCACACTGAGCAGAGAATACAGTATACTACATTGAAAGTACAAGTAAATCGCTGCTTCACCTGAAAGGAGTGTTTGGGGCCTGGGATAGTGAGGAGAGAGGTGGTAAGTGGGCAGGTATTACACCTCCTGCGATTGCAGGGGAAGGTGCCATGGGATGGGGACGAGGTGGTGGGGGTAATGGAGGAGTGGACCGGGTGTCGTAGAGGGAACGATCCCTTCGGAATGCTGACAGAGAAGGAAAGGGAAGATGCGACTGGTAGTGGCATCACGCTGGAGGTGGTGGAAATGGCAGAGGACGATGGGGTGAAAAGTGAGGACAAGGGGAATCCTGTCACAGTTCTGGGAGGGAGGGGAAGGGGTGAGGGTAGAGGTGCGGGAAATGGGCCGGACACGGATGAGGGCCCTGTCAACCACAGTGGGGGGGGAAATCCTCGGTTGAGGAAAAAGGAGGTCATATCAGAAGCACCATCATGGAAGGTAGCATCATCAGAGCAGATGTGTCGGAGACGGAGAAACCGGTTGGAACATTTGCTCACTGGTACCTGCCATGAGGGAGGAGAAAACTGAAAGTTGCTTTAAAAAGTAGATACTTTCCATCACAAAATATTTAGTTTCATTAATCTACTGCTCTGTCTGGTATGATAACTAGATTAAATTACACTTGCAGGCTAAATCAGCTTTGGACATTAGCACAAGAACTCTGATCCATCATTGTTCCAATTGTGCTTTACTGTCCACCTATCGGACAGACTGACTGTATATTCAGAGTTTCAATCTGTAAATTAGACAGAAGGTAATTAATTCCCTCTACTGTAAAACTGACAGGACTCATTGAGATCCTGGTTTTAACACTGCTTTTCTTCAGTAATAGAGAAGCAACACTGTTCCAACCTACCATTAGCAATATTCCACAGTTGGATTGAATAGGCAGGTGATGCCTTCCAGAACAGTAGAGGGGCAAAAAAAGGCTGCAGAGTACATAATCAGCAAAAAGACTTAGTATGGTTGAACATATGGCACATTTCTGCTCCTAGAAACAAAAAGGGATCAGGAGTTGGCCATTCAGCCCTTCAAGACTACACAGCCATTCAACACGATCATGCCTGATCAAACTCAGTACCCTGTTCCCACTTTCTCCCTTGATCCCTTTAGCCCCAAGAACTATATCGAACTTGCTTGAATATATTTAATGATTTTGCCTTAACTGCTTTCTGTGGTAGAGAATTCCACAGGTTCACCACTCGGTGAAGAAATCCCTCCTCAGTCCTAAACGGCTTACCCCTTATCCTTAGACTGTGATCCCTGGTCTTGGACTCCCCCACCATCAGGAACATCTTTCCTGCATCTAGTTTGTCAAGTCCTGTTAGAATTTTGTAGGTTTCTGAGATCCCCTCATTCTTCTAACTCTAGTTAACACAAGCCTAATGACCCAATCTCTCTTCACAAGTCAGTCCTGCCATCCCAGGAATCAGTCTGGTGAACCTTCACTGCACTCCCTCCATAGCAAGAACATCCTTCCTCAGATAAGGAGACCAAAACTGCACACAATACTCCAGATGTCTCACCAAGGTCTTGTATAATTGCAGCAAGACATCCTTGCTCCTGTACTCAAATTCTCTTGCTATGAAGAGCAACATACCATTTGCCTTCTTAACTGTCTGCTGCACCTGCATGCTTACTTTGTGACTGGTGCACAAGGACACCCAGGTCTCGCTGCACCTCCCCCTTTCCCAATCTATCAGCAGATAATAATCTGCCTCTGTTTTTGCCACCAAAGTGGATAACCTCACATTTATCCACATTATACTGCATCTGCCATGTATTTGCCCACTCACTCAACCTGCCCAAAATCACACTGGAGCTTCTCTGCATCCTCCTCACAACTCACTCCCACCCAGCTTTGTCTTGTCTGCAAACTTGGATATATTACATTTAATTCCCTCATCTATATCAATATATATTGTAAATAGCTGGAGCCCTAGCACTGATCCCTGCAATACCTCACTAGTTACTGCCTGCCACTTAGAAAAAGACCTGTTTATTCCCTCTATTTTCTGTCTGCCAACCAGTTCTCTATCTTACCCCCAATTCCATGTGTTTTAATTTTGCACACTGATCTTAGGTGGGACCTTACCGAAAGTCCAAATACACCACATCCACTGGTTCTCCCTTATCTATTCTACTTGTTACATCCTCAAATTCCAGTAGATTTGTCAAGCATGATATCCCTTTTGTAAATCCATGTTGACTTTGTCTGATCCGGTCATTGTTTACTAAATGCTCTATTACATCTTTTATAATGGACTCTAGCATTTTCCCCACTGCTGATGTCAGGTAACCAGTCTATTATTCCCCGTTTTCTCTCTACCTCCTTTTTTGAAATAGTGGGGTTACATTAGCTGCCTTCCAATCTGTTGGAACTGTTCGAGTCTATAGAATTGTGAAAATTATGAGCAATACATCTATTTCTAGGGCCACTTCCTTAAGTATTCTGGGATGTAGATTATCAGGCCCTGGGGATTTGTCAGCCTTCAATCCCAATTTCCCCAACACCATTTCCCTAATATGGATTTCATACAGTTCGTCCTTCTCACTAGACCCCATGTTACCCAACATTTCTGGGAGGTAATTTGTATCCTCCTTTGTGAAAGCAGAACCAAAGTATGTATTTAATTGGTCTGTCATTTTTGTTCCCATTATAAATTCCCCTGTTTCTGACTGTTCAGGACCCTCATTTGTCTTCACTAATCTTTTTCTCTTCACATATAAGCTTTTACAGTCAGTTTTTATCCAAGATGACCTACAGTAGGCCAAGCTCATGCCCTGTATTGATCACGCTGAACAGCAACTTATTGAAATTGGTCCTACATTTGCCTTTTTAAACTAATGCACACTAGTGTCCCTTTGTTCTTATCTGTTCCAAGATTTGGGTCCAAGGATAAAAGTTGCTTCCCTTGGAAGGTTGAAAAGCCACCCAAGTTCCCCTTCAGTCTCAACAGCAAAGTACTGTGGATGCTAGAAATCTAAAATAAAACAAATGGCAGCATCTATGGAGAGTGAAATAGTTAATGTTTCAGGTTGATGACCCTTTTCAGAATTGGGAGTTGTAACAGTTTACAACCTTCTGGACTCGATTTCAACAATTTCAGATCATAACTTCTGCTCCTTATTTTGGAATGGCAGCTGTTAGTCATTCTGCTCTTCATATTTACACTTCTACGCCCTCTTATTTCTTTATTAGACCCATTACCACTCTTTTTGCTTTGCACAATCACCTTGTCATTTAATCACTGCCTTCCACCTAATCAGAGCGTCCAGTATGTTCTTCCCTTCTCTTCCCCCAACCCACCCCGCTACCCCCAAATGCTTAAAAACGGTTTAACATCTTGAATTGCTCCCAGTTCTGAAGTGATCAATACAGGGCATGAGCTTGGCCTACTGTAGGTCCTCTTGGATAAAAACTGACTGTAAAAGCTTCTATAGATATGTGAAGAGAAAAAGATTAGTGAAGACAAATGAGGGTCCTGAACAGTCAGAAACAGGGGAATTTATAATGGGGAACAAAGAAATGGCAGTCCAATTAAATACATACTTTGGTTCTGCTTTCACAAAAGGAGGATACAAATTACCTCCCAGAAATGTTGGGGAACATGGGGTCCAGTGAGAAGGACGAACTGTATGAAATCCATATTAGGGAAATGGTGTTGGGGAGATTGGGATTGAAGGCTGACAAATCCCCAGGGCCTGATAATGTTAACTTTCTCCTGCTACAGATGTTGCAAGACCTGTTGGGTATTGCCAGCATTTTCTGTTTTATTCCTTCTGTCTTAATATGGTCCTCAGAGGCTACAGATTAACCTCAAAACTTCTCCAGGATTCTGAAGGTCTCCCTTCTGGGAACAGTACTCAAGGTGTGATCTAAGCACAGCAAAGTTTCAGCATGACTACCTCTAACTTGTACTCTTTCCGTTAAAGAAATGGTTTAACTTCTGCTCCTCTGGGCTATTGAATCTACCAATACAGTAAGATTAGTCAATTTAATGACCATTTTTGTCTCGTTCTAACAGGCAGAACTGCCTTTCCAATTTAAACAAGCATTATAATAGCTTCAGTTGTCTGCTACAGGTACAGTATTGTGATGGTTGCAGTATTTGATTACCTACCAGGTTGAAAGTTAAAACACCATCATGGAAAATTCATTGATTCAATAAATTGGATAGTGAGTGCCAGAAAAGTGATTAACACCAGGCAGCAAGCATTTTGAAGGGAGTCAGAAGTAACAACCAGGTAGCAAATGCGTATTCGCATTACCTCAAAACAAGCCAGCACTAAAGCTTTCCAAATGGATAAATGGACTGCTTAGTTTAACACCAAGAATTTCAGACCAGGTTGTTCCCTGGATCACTTGAGTTTGCAGATTTTAAGGTAGAGTTATTCTACAATAGCTGTCAGCACTCCTAAACTCTGGACAAAAAAAAAAAGCTAGGTTCCTGGTCCTAACAATTATCTACTGACTCTTGCTGGGAACAGCATGTGTGGTTCTGGTCAGAACATCAATTGGCTCAGTTATGCTGCCTTCATAATCTGATGTTCTAGCACATTATCTCAAAGCACAACGAAATAAAAAACTGTTCCATCTATAGATGGAAATAGTATCAGGATAAGGAGGAAAAAAGCAATAAAAAAAGTAGGAATATTTCTGGAATATCAAACATTGAATCTTAATCCTCTCTCCGGCAGCACAGTGGTTAGCACTGCAGCCTCACAGCTCCAGCGACCTAGGTTCAGTTCTGGGTACTGCCTGTGTGCAGTTTGCAAGTTCTCCCTGTGACCACGTGGGTTTCCGCCGGGTGCTCCGGTTTCCTCCCACAGCTAAAGACTTGCAGGTTGATAGGTAAATTGGCCATTGTAAATTGCCCCTAGTGTAGGTAGGAGAATTGAGGGGATGTGGTAGGGAATATGGGATTATTGTAGGATTACTATAAATGGGTGGTTGGTCAGCACAGTGCTGTATGACTATGACTGACTCCTAGCAAAAGTGTCAAATTACAAACAAATTCTTTAATTGCAGTGGAGCCTATACTTCAAACACACAAAATATTTGGCTTGGCAGCTCTTACCAGCTTTACAACTGGCTTTGGATAGAGTGAACAAAAAAAAAAGAGGAAAAGATGGTTTTTGGTTTTACTCACATCAGCACAAAAAATGTTGTTTCTCATGCTTTAGGCAGTTAAGGGAGTTGCTCATGAAATGCCATCTAGTCATGCAAGTGTGTTGCTGCACACATGACTTGCAGAAGTGATGCCCAACTAAAAAGCATGACATGTGCAGCAAGTTTAATATTGAGGGTACATTAACTTTTTATAATCTTAGATCCTAAAATTACCAGCAATACTTAAGGCACACTACTCACTGCCAGGTTCCTTGGATCTAGCTGCTTAAAATTTTCTCCTTCCACCTGCTTTTGAAAAGCTGCATGGTGCCTTATCTCACCTGAGGGAGATATATATTTGTGTGAACCAAGCCCCTTCTCCCCAAACTATTAGAATTATAGAAAAAAAAAATCAGGTGTTGACTGACCAAATTACTCAGTGTAATCACACCTCTGAAAAATGAGTCATGGACTGAAATGTCAAGTCCTCTGAAATCAGCAATTTTGTGAACTTCATGCATTTTATTTATTGACAAGGTTCACTTCACCGACTGCTGGACATGGTGTGAACATTGACATAAGGCTCACCTTCCTGACCGAGATGCAGGAGGGCTTCCAGTACAGTGGAGAGAAGCAGTCTCCAGTATTAGACAAGTGAGAATGCCAGAATGAGCACATAAATATGGCCACTAGCATTACTGCTGCACAGGGTGAAAGAATTTGGAAGCCAAATTCTGCATGCTGATGGTGGAACACTCTACAAAAGCTGCAATTTTTTGTTGGATCAGACACAGCAGACAATGGTTCACTGCCAAATAATCTGAAAGCCATCGCAGGAGAAAGAGCATCTCGCACATCACTGCTGGAAAATGAACAAAAAACCCAACTATTTTATCTCTTTTTAAGAAGTCGACAGAGGTCAGAAAATATAGTCAGTTGGTTACAATGGAAGTCGTTAATGCTTTTGCAAGCACCAACATAACATTGGAAAAAACTTGATCACCCAAAACTGCAGGTATTCATTTAACAATGTGCAAAATGGTGGTTGCTTGGTAAGTGCAAACAAACAAGACTACCTACCAAAGGCTATTACTACAGAGATGAAGGCCCAAATTATATTCTTCCCCCCGAGCAGGAAGGAGGAGATGGGGGAATAAGATGGAGCAGGAGGCTCAGGGGCTCTTCCTGACCCACTCCCACCTCCACTTTATGCAGGGTGGTGGCAGCCCGCATGCCCCAGGCCAATCAAGGCCCTTAAGTGGCCACTAAATGACTCCTTAAGGGCCTCTGCCCACCACCACAGGGATTTTAACTGTTAAGCAGGCAGCACAGGCCTGAGAAAAGCTGCCTGTTAAAAGCAGGCAGCTCGGTGATGGCCTGGGGCCCCTCTTGATTGTCAGGCACAGGGTGCCTGATGGAGGGCTGCCCCAATCACCCCCAACATGCCACCCCCAATTGACCACCCTTACCTCAACAGGGCCTGATCAATCACCCGTGAAGCCACAAAATGTACCTTGGTTCTGGGCTCCCCGACAGCGATACAGCACCGAAGCAGGCCCTTCGGCCTACAGAGTCCGCACTGACCAACCACCCATTTATACTAAACATGATATATAAAGCATGATAGTGCCATCCTCAAATGGCTCGGAACGCATACTGTCCATCCGACTGTTCACCGCCTCTGGTCTAGTACACCTAATTAGCATCTATGCTCCAACACTCTGCTCCCCACCTGAAGCTAAAGACCAGTTCTACGAGGAACTCCATAATATCATTAGTAGCATCCCCAACACCTGTTCCTGCTGGGGGACTTTAATGCCAGGGTTAGGGCCGACCATGACTCATGGCCCTCCTGCCTTGGGCACTATGGCATTGGAAGGATGAATGAGAATGGACAGAGACTGCTTGAGTTGTGTACCTATCATAACCTCTGCATCACCAACTCATTCTTTCACACTAAACCCCGTCACCAGGTTTCTTGGAGGCACCCAAGATTACGTTGTTGGCACCAGCTGGACCTCAGTCAGTCAGTCACAAGGCGAGCCTCTTTAAACAGTGTTCAAATCACACGCAGCTTCCACAGTGCAGACTGCGACACCGACCACTCCCTGGTGTGCAGCAAGGTTAGACTCAAACCAAAGAAGCTGCATCACTCCAAGCAGAAGGGCCGCCCGCGCATCAACACTAGCAGAATTTCTCATCCACAGCTGTTACGCAAGTTTCTAAATTCACTTGAAAAAGCCCTTCAAAACACTCCCACAGGGGATGCAGAGACCAAGTGGGCCCACATCAGAGACGCCATCTATGAGTCAGCTTTGACCACCTATGGTAATTGTGTGAAGCAGAATGCAGACTGGTTTCAATCTCACATCGAAGAGCTGGAACCTGTCATAGCCGCTAAGCGCATTGCACTGCTCAACTACAAGAAAGTCCCTAGCGAGTTAACATCCGTAGCACTTAAAGCAGCCAGAAGCACTGCAAAAAGAACAGCCAGGCGCTGTGCAAATGACTACTGGCAACACCTATGCAGTCATATCCAGCTGGCCTCAGACACAGGAAATATCAGGAATGTATGATGGCATTAAGAGCGCTTTTGGGCCAACCATCAAGATTGTGTCCCCTGATTTAGATTTGAGGGGGACAATCACTGACCAATGCAAGCAAATGTACTGCTGGGTGGAACACTACCTAGAACTGTACTCCAGGGAAAATGTTGTCACTGAGACCACCCTCAATGCAGCCCAGTCTCTGCCAGTCATGGATGAGCTGGATGTACAGCCAACAAAATCGGAACTCAGTGATGCCATTGATTCTCTAGCCAGCGGTAAAGCCCCTGGGAAGGACGGCATTACCCCTGAAATCATCAAGAGTGCCAAGCCTGCTATACTTTCAGCACTGTACGAGCTGCTTTGCCTGTGCTCGGACGAGGGAGCAGTACCACAGGACATGCGCGATGCCAATATCATCACCCTCTAGAACAAGGGTGACCGCAGTGACTGCAACAACTACCATGGAATCTCCCTGCTCAGCATAGTGGGGAAGGTCTTCACTTGAGTCACTTTAAAACAGGCTCCAGAAGCTGGCTGAGCGTGTCTACCCTGAGGCACAGTGTGGCTTTCGAGCAGAGATCCACCATTGACATGCTGTTCTCCCTTTGCCAGCTACAGGAGAAATACCGTGAGCAAAAGATGCCCCTCTACGTTGCTTTCATTGATCTCACCAAAGCCTTTGAACTAGTCAGCAGATGTGGTCTCTTCAGACTACTAAGAGATTGGATGTCCAAAGCTATGAAGTATCACCTCATTCCATGACTATATGAAAGGCACAATTCAGCATAGCGGCGCCTCATCAGACCCCTTTCCTATCCTGAGGGGTGTGAAACAGGGCTGTGTTCTCGCACCTACACGGTTTGGGATTTTCTTCTCCCTGCTGCTCTCACATGCGTTCAAATCCTCTGAAGAAGGAATTTTCCTCCACACAAGATCAGGGGGCAGGTTGTTCAACCTTGCCCGTCTAAGAGCGAAGACCAAAGTACAGAAAGTCCTCATCAGGGAACTCCTCTTTGCTGACGAAGCTACATTAACATCTCGCACCGAAGAGTGTCTGCAGAGACTCATCGACAGGATTGCGGCTGCCTGCAACGAATTTGGCTTAACCATCAGCCTCAAGAAAACGAACATCATGTGACAGGACGTCAGAAATGCCCCATTCATAAATATTGGTGACCACACTCTGGAAGTGGTTCAAGAGTTCACCTACCTAGGCTCAACTATCACCAGTAACCTGTCTCTCGATGCAGAAATCAACAAGCGCATCGGAAAGGCTTCCTCTGCTATGTCCAGACTGGGAAAATGGCCACAGACACAGAACATAAAAGTCCGAGTGCATCAAGCCTGTGTCCTCAGTACCTTGCTCTACGGCAGCGAGGCAGGACAACGTACGTCAGCCAAGAGCGATGTCTCAATTCATTCCATCTTCGCTGCCTCCGTTGGCATCAGGTGGCAGGACTGTATCTCAAACACAGAAGTCCTCGAGGCGGCCAACATCCCCAGCATATACATCCTACTAAGCCAGCGGCGCTTGAGATGGCTTGGCCATGTGAGCCGCATGGAAGATGACAGAATCCCAAGGACACATTGTACAGCGAGCTCGCCACTGGTATCAGCCCCACCGGCCATCCATGTCTCCGCTTTAAAGACGTCTGCAAACGCGACATGAAGTCCTGTGACATTGACCACAAGTCGTGCGAGTCAGTTGCCAGCAATCACCAGAGCTGGCGGGCAACCATAAAGGCAGGGCTAAAGCACGGAGAGTCGAAGAGACTTAGCAGGAAAAAAGACAGAAGCGCAAGGGGAGAGCCAACTGTGTAACAGCCCCAACAACCAATTTTATCTGCAGCACCTGTGGAAGAGTCTGCCACTCTAGAATTGGCCTTTATAGCCACTCCAGGCGCTGCTTCACAAACCACTGACCACCTCCAGGCACTTACCCATTGTCTCGAGACAAGGAGGCCAAAGATGAAAAAAATATTGATCTCATTTTCCCTCACATCCCCACCTATCCTCAATTCTCCTACCACCTACCTACACTAGGGGCAATTTTTTTTTTTTAAAACAATGGCCAATTTACCTATCAACCCACACAGACTCGGTGGGCCGAAGGGCCTGTTTCAGTGCTGTATCTCTAAATAAATAATAAATAAAAGTCTTTGGCATGTGGGAGGAAACTGGAGCAAACCCAGTTACAGGGAGAACTTGCAAACTCCACACAAGCAGTACCCAGAACCAAACAGATCGCTGGAGCTATGAGGCTGTGGTGCTAACCACTGCGCCACCCTTATCTTCATCTTGAAGCTGGGTTGCAGTCCCAGCAGTGGCCACTGCTCCTGGTGACACTTCTGGGACTAAGCTGCCAGCCTGCTGATTGGCCAGCAGCTCTATTAGGCGGGACTTCCTGTCTCAAGTGGGTGGAAGTCCCGCCTCAGAACAATTAGATGCCGGAGACCTGCAAATTACAGGTTGGATCCTCAGGCCAGGCAGATGCTGGTTTGCTATGGACCTTTCAGTCGGTAGATGGCTCTTGTCAGGCTAGGGTAAAATCCCAGCCAAAGTCTCAGATTAATGAGTAAGTCTTCTGCATTTATTTGTGCTGAATCCATTGATCCTTGAGATAACTGTGCTGCATGTTTTGTTTGTTTTTGTCTGGTAAGGTTGAAGATGTGCAGTCAAGGAAAGCCAACAGTGCATGCAGACTGCATCCACTTAGTTGTTCATTACACCAGCTTTCCAAGCTGGAACTGAAACAGTTTCAAAATATGTTCAGATTTCAACAAGGTGTCACCTTTCATTAGTGACAATGCAACTTACTGACAAAATCTTTCAAATCTGTACTCCAAGGTGTAATACCTAATGCTGTCCATGTTACATGTAATGCACATTTAATTTCTCTGAGCTGTGGAAAGGAGTTTAGTAAAGTCAACAAAGTGGTCAGCCATATTAAAAAGAACTTCAAACACTGTCCCAGCCATAGGCAATGCATTGCAAATGCGGCTGAAATTTGACAGCAAAACATCACCTTGTCCTCCAGAGCCAGTGATTACACACTGGATTCTTTATTCAGGTAGTACAGTATCTTGTAGTTCACTTGAGCTACTACAGATTTCCTCTCAGAAGAGCTCACGCTGACACCGAAAACAGGCTTTACCAGACATTGTAATCCTTCTCAATGATACTCAGCTTAATGAGGTTCACTTTGCTGCCAAGAATGCTACACTACGGATGGATTTAATCACTTGGTTTGAACCTCAACATGTCACATCTATCAGGCTTACAATAAAGTAACAGGTGCACTTTTAGCTAAAGCACAGTCAAACAAACATACTGATGCTGAATTAAATGCCTGTGCTCAACAGGTGTTTCCTTGCATGACAAAAGAACAAAGAACAGTACAGCACAGGAACAGACCATTCGGTCCTCCAAGCCTGCACCGATCTTGATGCCTGTCGAAACTAACACCTTCTGCACTTCCGGGGCCCATATCCCTCTATTCCCTCCCTATTCATATATTTGTCAAGATGTCTCTTAAACGTCACTATCGTATCTGCTTCCACCACCTCCCCTGGCAGCAAGTTCCAGGCACTCACCACCCTCCAAAAAACTTGCCTCGCACATCCCCTCTAAACTTTGCCCCTCGCACCTTAAACCTATGTCCCCTAATAACTGACTCTTCCACCCTGGGAAAAAGCTTCTGACTATCTACTCTGTCCATGCCGCTCATAACTTTGTAAACCTCTATCATGTCACCCCTCCACCTCAGTCATTCCAGTGAAAACAATCCGAGTTTTTCCAACCTCTCCTCATAGCTAATGCCAGCCAGACCAGGCAACATCCTGGTAAACCTCCTATGTACCCTCTCCAAAGCCTCCACATCCTTCTGGTAGTGTGGCGACCAGAATTGCACGCGATATTCTAAGTGTGGCCCAACTAAGGTTCTGTACAGCTGCAACATGACTTGCCAATTTTTATACTCTATGCCCCAACCGATGAAGGCAAGCATGCCGAATGCCTTCTTGACTACCTCATCCACCTGCGTTGCCACTTTCAGGGACCTGTGGACCTGTACGCCCAGATCTCTCTGCCTGTCAATACTCCTAAGGGTTCTGTCATTTACTGTATACCTCCCACCTGCATTGGACCTTCCAAAATGCATTACCTCACATTTGTTCAGATTAAACTCCATCTGCCATTTCTCCGCCCAAGTCTCCAACCGATCTATATCCTGCTGTATCCTCATCATTATCCGCAACTCCACCAACCTTTGTGTCGTCCGCAAACTTACTAATCAGACCAGCTGCATTTTCCTCCAAATCATTTATATATACTACAAACAGCAAAGGTCCCAGCACTGATCCCTGCGGAACACCACTAGTCACATCCCTCCATTCAGAAAAACACCCATCCACTGTTACCCTCTGTCTTCTGTGACCGAGCCAGTTCTGTATCCACCTTGCCAGCTCACCTCTGATCCCATGTGACTTCACCTTTTGCACCAGTCTGCCATGCAAGACCTTGTCAAAGGCTTTACTAAAGTCCATATAGACAACATCCACCGCCCTTCCCTCATCAATCGTCTTTGTCACTTCCTCAAAAAACTCAATCAAATTAATAAAGCAAAGAAGCTCCAACAATATTACTGCTACAGGAAAGAATCAAGCATTGAAGAAAAAGCAGCTCAGAGGTTTCAACAACCTTCTGCAGTGTTCCTGAAAGCAGTGCTTTTCTTTCACCCTGCACAAATGCACCTGTTGAAGGTGGATTTAAAATCATCTGATGCAATTTCTGGCTTTGACTAGAACTATAGGCTGGAGATTCCAGCTTACAAAAGCATTGCAAAGAAGCATATTGTACTTTGCCTGTGCTGTAGTTTTGGAAGTCAAATGGAGAATCCCCTACCTTGCAAGGCTAGCATGGTACTATGACAATTCCAACAAACTCTGGGCAAGACGACAGTTGTGCTTAACAGGAGTTCATAGTGCAGAGACAGGGGAAAGAAGAGAAAGTTGCAGGTTTATCCATGCCCACATTCAACCACTAACTTCAGTGAGTAAAGAACATGGCCGGTTTATAGTCAGCTTTTTAAAATAGTTTAGAGTATTCAATAAATGCATTTTGAAAGCAGAACCCGTTCTTCGTTCAAGAAATTTTGTTATGACACCACAAAATTTACAATTCAAATGTGAAGCTCATTACTTAAAATTGTGTGACAGATTTGTAAAATTTGACTGCAAGTTTGATAGGGCCCTACTTATCGGTTTCAATATTTTACACCTTGCAACATCTTGTCATTGCAGTTATCCATAAGTTACATCAAATCCATTCCTTTGCAATTAGAGAGGCAAACTTACAATTATATAACACCATGACCTCAGGACATCCTAAAGTTCTCCACAGCTGATGAAGTACTTAATGTATAGTTACTTTTGTAGGAAATGCAGCAGCAAATTTTATGCACAGGAACATCTTAAAACAGCAATACAATAATGACTAGGTTCTTTTTTAGAAAGTGATGTTGGTTTAGGAACAAACACTGGCCAGGACCCTAGGGACAAAGTAGTGAGATGCAATCACTTACATCTGGAAGAGGCAGAGAGGTTGAAAAGTGGCAAAGTGCAGTGCCAGTGTGTCAAGTCTCAATTTTGTGCTCAAGTCCCTGCAGTGGAGATTGAACCCATGTTCTTCTGACTCAGCTATGAATGTTACCACTGAGCCACAGTGGTAATTAAGTCACTTGCAGGTATTCAATCGGTTCTCTCCCTGTTCTTGTACCTTTCTCAACTTAAATAAAGATCATGTCAAAGCATTAAGCAATATATTTGAAATGCAATAGAAAAAGCTGCAAATAGAGGTCAGGAAGGAAGTGTTAACATTTCAGGTCGGTGATTTTATCAGAAAACAGAAAGTTAACTTCTCTCGGATACAGATCGTGCAGTTTAGTTCCTGAATGTGTTTCTTTTGGTTTCATAAGCAGGGTTAGAGAACATAGCGTTGCCAATTTGTTACCATTAACCCCTATTAGTGGAACAATGGGATAAATCTTCAGCATTGCCGAGAGTCAACATTTAACAAAGTAAACATCCTGGCTACAGTAACAGTTATCACCACGATATTCTAGACCATATGGTGGAAAGTCGTAATAAAAAGGGGTGGAGTGAGAGGAGGGGATATGCAAGGACTGAAGTTATATTCAGTTTCCGTTTTAAAAATTAAACAAAACGGAAACTTGATAAGCCAACAATCCTTGGGAGAATTAAAAAAAAAACAAGGTCATGAACGTGGGAATCTGAAAGAAATCAGGGCGGCTTTCACCGAGCATGTCTGGTTAAAGTGGGAAAGCGTTAGTGCGGAGCCCACACGGACATTAAAGCAGCAGCGCCTGCATGGCTCTCTGCCGACCGGGGCCAGAGTGGCGGCGAAGCCGATTAGCAACATCCCGGTGATGGAGACTCCAGGCCGCCTTCAGGAACACCCAGAGCCGCCACGCAGACTCACCTAGACCCGATAGCCTGTCCGCTAAGCCGGCGTCCCGGATTGCTTTGGGCCCACCTTCGACTCCTCGCCGTTTCTGAAAAGGAATACGGGAGAAAATATTTTCCATAGCCATTTGAAAATAAAGCTCGGCCGGAGTCATTTATTGTAACAATAAACGTCCCACTAAAGACCAAGCAATTCAGGTAGCGCATTCCAGTAATGTAATAGATTTAATAGATCATGATTGCAATAAAGATACTGGGTGTATTTAGCGAATTCTTACTGATAAACTGATTTTAAAAAAAATGCAAATTAGCTACCTGGCCATAGGAGAATGGTGCTCCAATTATTCCTACAGAGTGCACCGATCGCCTCTGCCTGGGGAAAGAACCAAGCTGTTTCTCCAGACAGGACCACAATACTTTCCGCACAGACATTGCGCCAAGCTAATAGTAAGTAGCGAGCACCTCCTTTTATAACCCACTGCTTCATCGCCGGCCTGCCATTGGCTCTGCAGACATCCAGACGTCACCAAAAGGGGTGGAAACCCTCAAAAGGGAAAACGTGTAAGAGGAGAACATCGCCTCAACGCAATATAAACAGTGGACTATTTTAAAATATCTTCTTACAGGTTCTTGCTGTATGGACAAACTTCACCGCTCTGTAAAACTCAAAGCAGACAGAAGGCGACCTCTTTTCCTCTCTACAGTTTTCCTTTACCTCCTCTGCTGAAGCTGTTGACTCCTTTGTAGGATTATGGTTCCACAAATGGTGAGCACCCTTTGACATAATGCCTAGGTAGCCATTAGTCATGCGTGAGTTTGGACAGTGAGTGTCATCAGGCTATTAGATCTGGGGACTTCGTAGCAAAACCCCAAGTTATCCAGCATACATCTCCAGAGAGTGATCAAGAGTGGGAACCTTTCGTCACATGACCTAATACCTCCTTATGTGACTTAGTGTCAAACTTTGTCTGCCAACACTTCTGTGAAGCACCTTTCATCTTTTTTATTATGTTTCCTCCATCCATGCCTTTGTTACCTTTAGACTATTCCAATTCACATCTGGCTGGCCACCCACGTTCTACCCTCTGTAAACTTGAGGCCATCCAAATCTCTGTTTCCTATGTCCTAATTTGCACTTAGTCCCTTTCACCCATCATCCCTGCTTGCTGGCCTACACAGGCCCCCGATTGAGCAAGAACACAATTTAAAATTTCTCATCATTGTTTTCAAATCCCTCCATGGCCTTGCCCCTTCCTATCTCTGCCAGCCCCACAACCCTCTGAGATATCTGCACAACTCTAATTCTGACCTCCATATCTTCAGCAAACACCCCAAGCTCTGGAATTCCCTCCCTAAACTTCTCCACCTCTCTTACTCTCTTTCCTCTTTTAAGACATCTTTTTCACCAAAGTTTTGGCCATTAGCCTTAATATCTCCTCAGGTGGCCCAGTGTCAAATTTTGTTTGATAACACCTTAGAATGTTTTACTACTTTGAAGATGCTATATAAATGAGTTGTTATAGACACTATATAAATGTAGCAAAGAAGTATTTTTGGATTGACTGACACAAAGTTTCATTTAGCAAAGCTTCAGTTCTTTAAGTACAATAATATGCATTTAGCTTGATTACATTTCCCATGAGACCGTAATTAGAGTGACTTTACTTTTACTAGTTACTAAACTGAAGGAGCGAAAGATGTTATACTAGTTCATTAAATGGACACATTTCTGACCAACTTTCTCCCTTCCTGTCTATTCTTCTGAAGGCATTGATTCCTTATTGATGTTTCCATGGGTACTTTTCTCTCACTGGTAGCTCCTCCCAGTGGCAATCCCCCATGTTAAACACATTGACTGGGGAGAAGGTTGTATTGCCATCGTGAGCTGAGTCGTTCCTTATTTTCAGTGTGTTGGAGTGAAGTGCTGTTCATCATTGTTGCACTGATTGAACTGGCTGGCTCCTTCTTTGGGATCGGCATTTCAATGTTCCTAGGAGTGATTTTGTTGAGTAGGTTTCCATGAAAGGAGGTAAATTGTTTGGTATTTCCCTATTCCAAGCAGAAGCCAGATATCAAACATCTGGATTGGTGTATTTATTTATCTGTATACTTGTGCAGGAACGGTCGCATTACATTGCATACTGACAGCTGCAGAAGGTGAGAAATGCAACTCAAAATCATTCATTATTCCACCGAAACTGCATCCCTCCAGATAGACGAATCTTGAATGTGTTGCAGCCTACATCAAAGGTCAAAAGCCTACATTGGTTCTGCTCATCCAAATGTCGTGGACAATGATACATAGACCACGTAAACCACAAAGGTTTGCACCTCAGTGTAGTATTTAAAAGAATGCTATACTGCCTGCCTTCTGGGCGAGTTGCTAAGGCGAAGCCCTGCCTGCCTGTTCAGATGAATGCACAGCAGAGCCTTGGTAAACATGTCTCCCCAACCAACTGATTATCTGATTTTTAAAAAACCCAGAAAATGCTGGCAACTCATCAGGTCAGGCAGTAAGTGTGTGGATAGAAACAGCGTTAACGTTTCAGATCGAAGATCTTTCATCAGAATATCTGATCATTCATTCATTTACTTATTGTGGGGCCTTGCTATGTGTAAATTAGTTGTTTACCTACATTATAACAGCATTTAAAAAAAACCATTGTGCTGTTCTGAGGATACGATAATAGTTGTCTTAAAGAAGTCTCACTCCTGCACGTTCTGAATGGAGTTTCAGGCTACTTCTACACTAACTAGTGTCAGTGCGAAACGTCCTTCTACAAACTAAATTCAAGCATCCTCCCTTCCTGCCTCTCTTTTGTGTTGCAAAAACAAGAAATGCTGGAGTCACTCAGCAGGTCTGGCAGCATCTGTGGAAAGAGAAGCAGAGTTAACGTTTCGGGTTAGTGACCCTTTTGTGTTGATCCGGTTTTCTCTCTTTGTGTTTTCGTGCAGATGCAAGAAGGATAAAGGGAAAAGATGCGTCCGCCCAGCCGAGCTCAATCTATTTACTTTAGCTGTGTATACTATGGGGCTGAGTCCCGGGTTTCTCCAATGGCATGGCCGAAGGAAGGAGGCGGGTGCAAAAGGACCGATTCGGACCAATCATCATAAAGTGAACTCAGCTGAGCAATGCAATAGGGTCAGGCACCCTAACCCATCCACCAATCGGCGCTGAGCCAGCTTGTTCTATTCCAGCATGCGTGAGTCAGTAAAAAAAACTTCAGTGTGTCACTGTCCTCTGGTTGGCATTGCAAGTGGTTTGGGGATTTTCCTATAGGATGGTGTGAGAAACCTGACCGGCACTAAACTTGTGTACTGTCTCTTTCCGCTGCCCGCTCCCGAATTCCCAGGCAGACTTTCGGGGAATTCTAACGTTACTGCTGCCGCCTTTTACATCCAGTGCACTCGGGTAAAGGCTGAGGCTGCAACATTTCCAGGAGGCGACAACAAACTGAGTCGAATGCTGCAACAGGGTGTTTCTGTTGGGTTCTGAGCAGAGAAGCATCACCCGGCTTCCCCACCCCCCCAAAATTCTAGAGACCGTTTTGGAAAGAAAATTGTAGTTCAATGAAATGGAATGTACAATGCAGAAACAGGAAATTCAGCCCAACTGGCTTATTCCACCCCCCCCCCCCCCACAATATACTTTCTTCATAAATATCTGTAAAAAATACATTACAAAACAGTTCAAAACAGCTCCAAGTTGACATTTCAGAAAGTGCAAAGGAAATCCGTTTTCTTAAATACAGAAGTGAGTTGCTTCACAACCCTTCCATTCCATTTAACATGCAATGCACATTTCACAGCAAAACCATATTTTGGTGCATACAACCCATGGGGTTCCAGCCCCTCAGTTCACTATGGCGGGAGGACCTTACACAATGGTCTTTCCCCATTGAGCCTTTGTGGCATCTGCCCCAAGCTTTAGTGCATCTGTCAGCACGTAGTCCTGGACCTTGGAATGTGCCAATCTGCAAAACTCAGTCGTGGACAACTCTTTGCACTGAAAGACCAGCAAGGGTCGGGCAGACCAAAGGGTGTCTTTCACCGAATTGACATTCCAGAAAGTGCAAAGGAAATCAGTTTTCTTCAATGTAGGGGTGAGTTGCCTCACAACCCTTCCATTCCATTTTACACACAATGTACATTTTACAGCAAACCCATATTTGGTGTATACAGCCCGAGGGGTTTTCCATGGGTCGAGTCCCTCAGTTCACTATGGCGGGAGGATCTTACACAGTGGTCTTTCCCCATTGATGCTTTGCAGCAGCTGCCCCAAGCTTTAGTGCGTCCCTCAGCATGTAGTCCTGGACCTTGGAATGTGCCAGTCTGCAACAGTCGGTCATGGACAACTCTTTGCGCTGGAAGACTAGCAGGTTTCGGACAGACCAAAGAGCATCTTTCACCAAATTGATGGTCCTCCAGCAGCAGTTGATGTTTATCTCGGTGTGCGTCCCTGGGAACAGCCCATAGAATACAGAATCCTGTGTTACAGAGCTGCTCGGGATGAACCTCGATAGAAAACCACTGCATCTTTTTCCACACCTGCTTTGCAAAGGCACATCCCAGAAGGAGGCGGACAACAGTCTCTTCCCCACCACAGCCACCTCAAGGGCAGCGTGCGGAGGTGGTGAGATTCCGGGCGTACAGGGAGGATCTGACAGGGAGGGCCCTTGTCACCACCAGCCAAGCTACATCTTGGTGCTTGTTTGAAAGTTCTGGTGATGAGGCATTCCGCCAAATGACTTTGGCAGTCTGCTTGGGGAACCAACCGACAGGACCTACCATCTCCTTTTCCCGTAGGGCCTTGAGGACATTCCGTACAGACCACTGCCTGATGGATTGGTGGTCAAAGGTGTTTTTCTGCACAAACTTTTTCACGAAGGATAGGTCTTATTGCACAGTCCAACTGGATGGAGCGTTCCGCGGCAATGTGACCAGACCCATCCTTCGCAACACCGGGGACAGATAGAACCTCAGCATGTAGTGACACTTGGTGTTTGCATACTGGGGCTCTACACACAGCTTGATGCAGCCGCACACGAAGGTAGTCATCAGGATGAGGGTGACGTTGGGTACTTTTTTTCCGCATTTATCCAGAGGTTTGAACATCGTGTCCCTCCGGACCCGGTCCATTTTGGATCTCCAGATAAAGCGGAAAATGTCTCGGTGACCGCCACGGCGCAGGAGTGGGGTACGGGCCAGACCTGCGCCACGTACAGCAACAACGTGAGCACCTCGCACCTGATGACCAGGTTCTTACCCACAATGGAGAGAGATCGCTGCTCCCACATGTTCAGTTTATGGTGCACCATGGCTACTCGCTCCTCCCAGGTTTTGGCGCACGCCCCGACCCTTCCGAACCATATCCCCAGCACCTTCAGGTAATCTGACCTGACGGTGAAGGGGACAAAGGATCGGTCAGCCCAGTTCCCAAAGAACATGGCCTCACTCTTGCCGCGATTTACTTTGGCTCCCGAGGACAGTTCGATCTGGTCGCAGATGCTCATCAGTCTGCGAACGGACAGCAGATTTAAGCAGAAGACAGTGGCGTCGTCCATGTACAGGGAGGCTTTGACCAGAGTGCCTCCGCTGCCTGGGATTCTCACCCCTCTTATGCTCGCATCCTTCCTCATGGACTCAAAATAAGGTTCGATACAGCAAACAAACAAGATAGGGGAGAGAGGACAGCCCTGCCTGATGCCAGATTTGATCGGGAAACTTTCTGATTCCCACCCATTGATTGAGACTGTGCTACTGATGTTTGTGTAGAGCAGTTTGATCCAATTGCGGATTCCCTCCCCAAACTCCATTTTGGAGAGCACGTCCGTCATGTAGGTGTCAATATCCTGTCAAAAGCCTTCTCCTGGTCCAAGCTGATGAGGCAGGTGTCCACCCTCCTGTCCCGTACATAGGCGATCGTATCGCTGAGTAGCGCAAGGCTATCAGAAATCTTCCTGCTGGGTACAGTACAGGTCTGGTCAGGGTGAATCACCAACTCCAGAGCAGACTTGACCCGACTGGCGATGACTTTGGACAGAATCTTGTAGTCTACATTAAGCAGTGAGATGGGCCACCAATTTCTGATTCCCGCCCTCTCCCCCTTCTGCTTGTAGATGAGGGTGATGATGCCTTTCCTCTGGCTTATGCCTGTGTTTATGCTCCACAGGATCTTCCTCTCACCCATATTCATCCAGCTCTGTCAGCATAACCTAGTCCTTTTTCCCTCATGTGTCAGTCATGACACTTCTGAGTCAGAAGGTTGAGGGTTCAAGTCCACTCCAGAGACTTGAGCACTAAAATCAAGACTAAAACTGCATAAGAACGTAACATAAGAAATAGGAGCAGGAGTAGGCCATTTGGCCCCTTGAGCCTGCTCAGCCATTCAATAAGATCATGGCTGATCTGATTATGGCCTTAACTCCACTTTCCTGCCTGCTTGTTCCCATAACCCTTTACTCTTTTGTACATCAAAAATCTATCCAGCTCAGCCTTGAATATATTTAATGACCCAGTCTCCACTGCTCTCTAGGATAGAGAATTCCAAAGGATGAGGATAAGTTCATTTGGGATAGTTTCTTTGAACAATACATTTTTATTTTGTTTTATTTAGAGATACAGCACTGAAACAGGCCCTTCGGCCCACCAAGTCTGTGCCAACCATCAACTACCCTTTTATACTAATCCTACATTAATCCCATATTTCTACCACATCCGCACAATACCCCTACCTATACTAGGGGCAATTTATAATGGCCAATTTACCTATCAACCTGCAAGTCTTTGGCTGTGGGAGGAAACTGGAGCACCCGCTGAAAACCCACGCGGTCACAGGGAGAACTTGCAAACTCCGCACAGAATTGAACCCGGGTCGCTGGAGCTGTGAGGCTGCAGTGCTAACCACTGCACCACTGTGCCACCCATTCTAGAACCAACCAGGGAACAGGCTATTTTATACTTGGTAATGTGTAACGAGACAGGATTAGCTCATGATCTCATAGTAAAGGATCCTCTCAGGAAGAGTGATCATAACATGATAGAATTTCACATTCAGTTTGAGGGTGAGAAACTTGGGTCTGAAATTAGTATCTTAAACTTATATAAAGGCAATTACAATTTATCTAGCTTTCCCTTAAATACATTTATGCTATTTGCCTCAACCACTTCCGGTTCCATATCATAGGTTCCATATTCGAACCACTCACAAGATAAGGTTTCTCCTGAATTCCTTATTAGGTTTCATAGAACCATGAAATGATACAGCACAGAAGGAGATCATTCAGCCCTCTGTGCCTGTGCCAGCTGTTTGGTAGAAGTATCCAACTAGTCCCTCTCCTCCACTCCTTCCCCATAGCCCTTGCAATTTCTTTCCCCTTCAACAATTTGCCTTTGAAATTTATGATTGAATCTGCTTCCACCAGTCTTTCAGGCAGTGCATTCTAGATCATACCTTGCTGTGTGTTTAAAAAAAAAGTTTCCTCATGTCGCCTCTGGATCTCTTGCCAGAGTCTATCTTGTATTTAGGGCCCCTAGTTTTGGACACCCCCACAAGTTGAAACATTTTCTCAATGTCTACACTAGACACCCTGGAGGAAAAACCATTGGGACGTTAAAAAAAATCCTGTTTTGTTTATAAAGTATGAAAAATATTTGAGATGGGAGAAAAATGGTTGTTTAACTGAGCGATTGGAGGTGGGAGGTAATGTGATGAATCCTCAAAAATAAATCCAACCAGAGTTTGCAACTCTAATCACAGGGAGGGAAAAAACTTTTTTGCACATACATAATTAGGTACCTTAGCTATTGACTATTGACTGACGTTAACAGCAATAGTCATTTGACAATTTAATGTGTAGGAATATGTATAATATGCTAGTTGTGAACATCTCCAAGCAGCTTTCCACCCCTGCCTATGTTCTGGAACAGCCTGAATCAAAGTCACAAATGACATTTTATGTGCCTGTGATAAACTATCCCTCCTCATTCTTCTTAACCTATCTGTAGCCTTGACATGGGTGACCAAACCATCCTCCTCTAACAGTGTTCTGTTGTCTAGTTGAGAAAATTGCCCTCACCTGGTGCCACTCGAACCCATCTAGTCTTAGTCAGAGAATCTCTTGCAATAATTTCTCCTCCTGCCAACACTGTTACTTCTGTAGTTCTCCAAGGATCTATCCTCGACCCACTTTTCATGTTCAAATCTCACCATGACTTTGCTCTCCATATCTCTATATTCCTTCAGCCCTACAACCTTCTTGCACGTACCCCACTTTCTTTGCATTGGCATTCATGACTTCAACCACTTAGGCCCTAAGATCTGTAATTCCCTCTAAAAACCTCTCCTCTCCATCTCTCTCTCCTGCTTTAAGATGATCCAAAAAACCTACCTCTTTGACCAAGCTTTTGGTCACCTAACCTAATGTTGCCTTCTTTGGCTCAGTGTCAAATTTGTCTGAATACACACTGGTGAAGTACCTTGGGATGCTCTACTATCTTAATGGTACTATATATAAATGCATTTTTGTTTCTTGATAAGTAGTTACAATTCAGTAGTTCAATTGTTACATGGTACCAAAACCCTACTTCAGTAAGGCTGAGTGTACAAGCTTTTGAGATTTGCAGATAGCAGCTGTCAATTAAGCACTAAAGCAATAAGTGAAGAATATCACCTTATAAAGACCACAGTATATAGAATGGCCCAGATTTTACTGTAAAAATAATGGTGAGATTGATGGCTCTCACTGTTATTGTTGTGTTAATAGTACAGCAACTTCAGGCAAGGTCCGAATTAAGTACTAGCCCTAAATACCTGTGACTGTGTATCCGCCATGCAAGGACAGCATAACATTCAATGCATGTCGATGGTGAGGCAGACAGTCAAATGCAATTTTCACAAAGCTAATGGAGCAACTTGGACAGCAACTTTTGCATATTCACATCAGCCCCTTGCCTGAAGTTGCTGTTATGTTGGCACATAAAGAACAATAAGTGCCATTAGCCTCACCATTATTTTGACAGTAAAATCTCGTCCATTCTATATATTGTGGTGTTTATGGGGCAATGTCCTTACAAGCTTAAGTACTCTTTTAATGATGTGGTAAGTATTAATGACTATCTATTAAACTTTCTGGCACCAAAAATTAAGCATTCTAAGTGTGGCGGCTTTTATCCTCAGATTTTGAATTGTTTTAGGAGATTTAAAAAATATCATTTTAAATTTAAACTTTTCTTCTTAATTTTCTTTTCTGTCTCCTTTCTCTCTCAATCCAATTTTTCTTTCCCTCTCTTTATTTCTTTTTCTATAACCTGATTTGACATTAAATGTACCTCCTTTAATTCACCTTCATTCCTAGTCCTTCCATTGTTTATTTCCCAATCCTTTAATCTCATTGGTTAAGAAGATCCCCGTATTCATTCAGGTCCCAGATACCCTATTGCCCTTGCTGCGATGTTATCAGCTCACACTTCCAGCTACTTTGTGGGTAAAACTGTTTTGAGGTAAAAGGTGTAGAGGCAAGTCTAACTAACATAAAACACCGTTAGGTGTCTTACAACGGAAAATTCTGGTCCATATGTATGTTTTCAACACCATTGATTTATTCCAGGGTTCCAATGGTATCCTATTCTTTTAGTCAGAAATGGTGTCGTTTCAAGATGAGTCCCGGGCTGGAAGCTGCCTAGGGAGATTCTTTGTTGTGCAATTCTATCCTTGCCCATGTATTGCCATCACAGGATCATAGGGATCATAGGAAATAGGAGCAGGAGTAGACCATTTAGCCCATCAAGCCTGCTCCACCATTCAAACAGATCATGGCTGATCATCTACCTCTACCTCATTTTCACCACTATCTCCATAATTCCTTGATGTCATTAGTATTCAGAAATCTATCGATTTCTGTCTTGAACATGCTCAATGATTAAGCTTCCACAGCCCTCTGGGGTAGAGAATTCCACAGATTCACCACTCTCTGAGTAAAGAAATTCCTCCTCATCTCAGTCTTAAATGCCCTGCTCCTTATTCTGAAACTGTGTTCTCTGGTTCTAGATTCATCAGCCAGAGGAAACATCCTATCCACATCTACCCTGTAACACCCTGTAAGAATTTTCAATGAGATCACCTCTCATTCTTTGAAACTCTAGAGAATACAGGTGCAGTTTCTGCAATTTCTCCTCATAAGACAATCCTGCCATCCCAGGGATTAATCTGGTGAACCGCTGCTGCACTCCCTGTACGGCAAGTATATCCTTACTTAGATAAGGAGACCAAAACCCTACACAATACTCCAGGTGCGGTCTCACCAAGGTTTTATACATTTGCAGCAATACATCTTTACTCCTGTACTCAAATCCCCTTGCAATGAAGGCCAACATACCATTTGCTTTCTTAATTGCTTGCTGAACCTGCATGCTAGCTTTTAGTGACTCATGAACAAGAACACCAGGTCTCTTTGGACATCAACACTTCCCAACCTCTCACCATTTAAGAAATACTCTGCCTTTCTGTTTTTTTTTACCAAATTGGATCACTTCACACTTATTCACATTATATTCCCCAGTATTTCTATGATTCTATATTCCATCTGCCATGTTCTTAGCCTGTCCAAATCCCCTTGAAGCCTCTTTGCATCTTCCTCACAACTTACATTCCCTCCTAGTTTTGTGTCATCAACAAATTTGGAAATATTACAATTGGTCCCCATATCCAAACCATTTATATAGAATGTGAAGAGCTGTGGCCCAAGCACTGATCCTTGCAGTACCTCACTAGTAATAGCCTGCCATTCTGAGAATGACCGATTAATTCCTACTCCCTGCTTTCTGTCTGTTAACCAATTCTCAATCCATTGCAGTATATTACCCCCAATCCCATGTGCTCTAATTTTGTTTACTAACCTCTTGTGTGGGACCTTATCAAAAGCCTTCTGAAAATCTAAATATACCGCATCCACTGGTTCTCCTTTATCAATGCTACAAGTAACATCCTCAAAAAAACTCCAACAGCTTTGTCAAACATGATTTCCCTTTCAGAAATCCATGTTGACTCTACCCAATCATATTATTATTCTCTGAGTGTCCAATAGTGTATAATAGTTTCTAACATTTTCCCTACTACTAATGTCAAACCAACAGGTCTGTAATTCTCCATTTTCTCTCTAGCTCCCTTTTTAAATAGTAGGATTACATTTGATATGTTCCAGTCTGCAGGAACCCTTCCAGAATCTAAAGAATTTTGTATGATAACCACCACCGCATCCATTATCTCTATAGTCACCTCCTTCAGTACTCTGGGCTGTAGTTCATCTGGTCCAGGGGATTTATCAACTTTCAATTCAATTAATTTTTCGAGTACTACCTCTTTATTGAAATGAATTATTTTCAGTTCCTCATTTTTACAAGTCCCTTGGTTCCCTAGTATTTCTGGGAGATTTTCTGTATTTTCCTCCATGAAGACAGACACAAAGTAATTGTTTAGTCTCTCCGCCATTTCTTCATTCTCCACCACAAACTCTCCTGTCTCCGCTTGTAATGGACTCAAATTTGTCCTTGCTAATCTTTTCCTTTTCACATACCTAAAGAAGCTTTTACAGTCTGCCGTTATGTTTCTAGATCGCTTGAATCCACAATCTCCTTTTCCTTTCTTTATCAGTTTCTTTGTCCTCCTTTGTTGGACTCTAAATTGCTCCCAATCCTCGGGCTTACTGCTTTTTCTGGCGACCTTATAAGCCACTTCCTTTGATCTAATGCAATTCTTAACTTCTTTTCTTTGCCTTTACTCCCCAATCTCTTCTCATCCACTATTTAAGTTCCCTTGGCTCTAATATGAGTGTATTTTAGCTTTAACTACAAGTTCGCTGCTACTGGGCCCACTACCCACCCCCAACCATCCCACCTCTTTGTTTTCCTCAGTTGGCACTGGATCTTTCTCAAATCTAACTTCCATATTCCCAAATTTCTCTGGCCATCATGACTATGCTTCTGCACTAGACTACACCGTAAGACTGAGCTGCCATTTCTCTGATCTGCTAATCAGCTGTTTAATTATTAAAGTAACTTTGTTTAGCCTACAGCCCATCTCTCACCGCCACTGTTACCTGCTGAGCTTGTGACTGTCCTACTGGTTCTATTGGTTTTTTCAGCTTCAGCTGCAGTCTGGTTCCAGGCCTGAAATACACTCTCCTGGGCTGAGATCCATTTCTCCACTGCCTCTGGATCTTCTGCTGGCCTCCAATGTTGCCACCATTTTTCTGCCCTTTGATCAATTCTGTACACCTCCTGGCTCTTCATTCCCACAGAACTACCTCCAGCAGCATGTCTTCCGATATTCTGCTGTTCAAAGCTTCTGGACTCACTAGCCATCATACTTGTCTCCAAGCCTCGAGATCCATTTGTTAATGCTCCAGGCTAACTCCACTCTACCTCTGTCAACTTTATCCCACCACAGTACCTCTGATTTTTAACTCTGGACTCCCTCCTATTGTCTCTTCTCTGTTCCTCTTTTACTACCAGTACATATGTATCCTAATCTTGCTACGTAATCAGGCCTATGTAACTCGAGTTTCCTTGTGCCCATTCATGTGTGCATTTTGGCTGCCACTCTGGACTCGAGCCCATCACTTCCATTTCCAATTTTTCTCCCCAGTTTTTCTTTACCCCTCCTGACATCATACCTTCTTTCATTTCTTCCCTGTCGGGTACCCTGTCCTCTCAAATCCTTCCCCAACCCTCAGCTCTCCTTGATCTTCCTACTCTCCTGCTACTGTCCCAGGCTTCACTCCCTCTTAGATAAACTTACAGCTTCCCTCTATGCCTTTGTTGCAATCCTTTGAAATGCCCATCGAGGCACTCTTCGCTGCCTCCTTACGAGCAGCAATCCCAAAGGCCCCACCCTACTCTCTCACCAACCTTCCTGCTAGGGGATAATTTTTCCTGCCTCCTTCCCATTTCACTCATCCCTCACAGTGTTAAGACTGTGAGCTCTGCGAGTCAATCAGCTATCACGACCGCCCCTGCCCACTGCATCTCTCTCCAGAATGTCAGTTCCCTAGTGAACAAGGCCCTTGCCATGCATGAGCTTATTGTGGGTGATTGTATCACCATTATGGCCTTGATGGTAACACAGCTGAGAGCCATCACTCTGCCTCATCATTAAGACATTGGGACTCAAAGCATGATGCAGCTTGGTGGACAAGTTGTTGCCATTCTGAGCAATTGGTAGCAAGCTCCTCCCAGTCATTAAGGTCAATGCAGTTATGCTTCAAGGAGAGCTTCAGAGTATCTTGAAACATTTTCTTTGTCCTCCCCTGGAAAGTTGACGATTTGATAGTTGTGAGAACAGGACCTGGCGGGGAAGACAATTTTCAGCCATACGAACACAGTGGCCAGTCCATTGGAGTTGATTTTGCAGGAGTTTTGCCTGAATGCTTGTGGATCTGGCTTCAATATGGTCACTAGTGTTTGTTTGGCGATCCTTCTATTGAATGTGGAGCTTGCAGCAGAAGCATTGCTGATGACTTTCTGTAATGCTCTTATTGGCCACCGATACACAATCTAGGTCTTGCTGCAGTGTGGTGCCCACAACTGCTCAGTACACTAGGATTTGTGTTGATTTGTGGAGATCTATGTTTCAGTGAGCGTAGGGATGCCGGATGAGTGGGACTTGGTGCAGTTAAGATATGGGCAGCAGAGTTTTGGATGAGCTCCAGTCTTTGGAGGTGGAAGATGCGAAGCTGGCCAAGAGAGCCTGGTTGAATCTACAGGTAGAAAAAGTATTGATGAGAATTTCAGAAGTGGATGAGCTGAGGCAGGGGTGGGGAATGGTGATATTACAGAAGTGGAAGTGGGCCGATTTTTTGATGGAGAAGATATGGGCTTGGAAGCTCAGCTCAGGGTCAAATAGCATGTCGAGGTTCCAAGCAGTCTGGTTCAGCCTCAGACTATGGCCAGGGAGGGGGATCAAATCAGTGACAAAGGAAGGTAGTTTGTGACAGGGGCAAGGACAATGGCTTTGCTTTTCCCAGTGTTTAATCAGAGTAAATTGTGCAGGCACCCAGTACTGGATGAGGCACAATCAGTCTGGCACACAGAGATGGAAGTAAAATCACTGAAGAATTGAGTGCTGTTTTAGGTTTAGACTGGAGGCTTGAACAGTGGAAGGACTTGGTGCTGCATCTTCTAAGGCTGGTGAATAATTCTGTTTGAGGTAGACATACTTTCTATCTATAAGAACGAGGATCATAATGAATCAGATAATTACTGTGGAATCTTACTAAAATTAGTAGCTTCGAAGGTGGTTCTTTACCCTGTTGTGTCATCCGTATTTGATGCTCATTATTAAACTGAAAGAAATGATTGGATTTTGCTTTTATGAGGCATGTAGGGAAAAATTGTCATTTTATATGAAATTACAGAGCACCATAAATCTCAGGAAAGATTGCTGTTCCCAATCTTCATACAGCTTTCAACCTAGTGTCTCATGTGGACTTTATGAAGAAGCTGGAAACAATCGGTCTAAATGGCAAAATCTTGAATTTTATCCAGGGCATGTACTCCAGCTCCAGGATCTGAGTACAGGTGTATGATAGGCTCACTGGACCTATCTTTATCACGGGATGAGTGAGACAAGGTTGCAGATGTCTTTATCCATGATGTGTTGGTTCTTATCATATTGGAATGGCCTTGGAAGGTTTATTCTGGGTATTGAAGTGTTTCTTTTGTGGATGGTACTGCATTGTTCATGGAGTCACCTTGGGATCCAGTTTCCCATCTTCTTGAACAATGGGATGTGGTGGTGGTGCTACACCCTCAGTATGTTGCATTATTGCTTTAAAGCAATCAAAGGGAAGTTATTGATTGATAGAGAGCCACTTGATCAAACTGTTGATTTATTGGGAGAATTAGGAGGTTTTTCTTCTTCTTTGACTCCTTATCTCGGGAGACAATGGGTAAGCGCCTGGAGGTTGTCAGTGGCTTGTGAAGCAGCGCCTGAAGTGGCTATAAAGGCCAATTCGAGAGTGACAGGCTCTTCCACAGGTGCTGCAGAAAAATTTGTTTGTCGGGGCTGTTACACAGTTGGCTCTCCCCTTGCGCTTCTGTCTTTTTTCCTGCCAACTGCTAAGTCTCTTCGACTCGCCACACTTTAGCACCGCCTATATGGCTGCCCGCCAGCTCTGTTGAACGCTGGCAACTGACTCCCACGACTTGTGATCAATGTCACAGGACTTCATGTCGTGTTTGCAGACATCTTTAAAGTGGAGATATGGACGGCCGGTGGGTCTGATACCAGTGGTGAGCTCGCTGTACAATGTGTCTTTGGGGATCCTGCCATCTTCCGTGCGGCTCACATGGCCAAGCCATCTCAAGCGCCGCTGACTCAGTAGTGTGTATAAGCTGGGGATGTTGGCCACCTCGAGGACTTCTGTGTTGGAGATACGGTCCTGCCACCTGATGCCAAGTATTCTCCGGAGGCAGCGAAGATGGAATGAATTGAGACATCGCTCTTGGCTGACATACATTGTCCAGGCCTCGCTGCCATAGAGCAAGGTACTGAGGACACAGGCTTGATACACTCGGACCTTTGTGTTCCGTGTCAGTGCGCCATTTTCCCACACTCTCTTGGCCAGTCTGGACATAGCAGTGGAAGCCTTTCCCATGCGCTTGTTGATTTCTGCATCTAGAGACAGGTTACTGGTGATAGTTGAGCCTAGGTAGGTGAACTCTTGAACCACTTCCAGAGCGTGGTCGCCAATATTGATGGATGGAGCATTTCTGACGTCCTGTCCCATGATGTTTGTTTTCTTGAGGCTGATGGTTAGGTCAAATTCGTTGCAGGCAGCCCCAAACCTGTCGATGAGACTCTGCAGACACTCTTCAGTGTGAGATGTTAAAGCAGCATCGTCAGCAAAGAGGAGTTCCCTGATGAGGACTTTCCGTACTTTAGACTTCGCTCTTGAACAACCCGCCCTCTGATCTTGTGTGGAGGAAAATTCCTTCTTCTGCAGACTTGAACGCATGTGAGAGCAGCAGGGAGAAAAAATCCCTAAAGGTGTGGGTGCGAGATCACAGCCCTGTTTCACGCCACTCAGGATAGGAAAAGGGTCTGATGAGGTGCCGCTATGTTGAATTGTGCCTTTCATATTGTCATGGAATGAGGTGATGATACTTAGTAGCTTTGGTGGACATCCAATCTTTTCTAGTAGTCTGAAGAGACCACATCTGCTGATGAGGTCAAAGGCTTTGGTGAGATCAATGAAAGCAACGTAGAGGGGCATCTGTTGTTCGCGGCATTTCTCCTGTATCTGACGAAGGGCAAACAGCATGTCAATGGTCGATCTCTCTGCTCGAAAGCCACACTGTGCCTCAGGGTAGACGCGCTCGGCCAGCTTCTGGAGCCTGTTTAAAGCGACTCGAGCAAAGACTTTCCCCACTATGCTGAGCAGGGATATTCCACGGTAGTTGTTGCAGTCACCGCGGTCACCTTTGTTTTTATAGAGGGTGATGATATTGGCATCGCGCATGTCCTGAGGTACTGCTCCCTCGTCCCAGCACAGGCAAAGCAGTTCATGTAGTGCTGAGAGTATAGCAGGCTTGGCACTCTTGATTATTTCAGGGGTAATGCTGTCCTTCCCAGGGGCTTTTCCACTGGCTAGAGAATCAATGGCATCACTGAGTTCCGATTTTGTTGGCTGTACGTCCAGCTCATCCATGACTGGTAGAGGCTGGGCTGCATTGAGGGCAGTCTCAGTGACAACATTCTCCCTGGAGTACAGTTCTAGGTAGTGCTCAACCCAGCGGTCCATTTGCTTGCGTTGGTCAGTGATTATGTCCCCTGATTTAGATTTGAGGGGGGCGATCTTCTTGATGGTTGGCCCATAAGCTGTCTAAATGCCATCATACATTCCTCTGATGTTTCCGGTGTCTGAGGCCAGCTGAATATGACTGCATAGGTGTTGCCAGTAGTCATTTGCGCAGCGCCTGGCTGTTCTTTGTGCAGCGCTTCTGGCTGCTTTAAGTGCTACGGATGTTAACCCGCTGGGGGCTTACTTGTAGTTCAACAGTGCAATGCGCTTAGCGGTTATGACAGGTTCCAGCTCTTCAATATGACATTGAAACCAGTCTGCATTCCTCTTCGCACGTTTGCCGTAGGTGGTCAAAGCTGACTCATAGATGGTGTCTCTGATGTGGGCCCACTTGGTCTCAGCATCCCCTGTGGGAGTGTTTTGAAGGGCTGTTACAAGTGAATTTAGAAATTTTTGTAACAGCTGTGGATGAGAAATTCTGCTCGTGTTGATGCGCGGGTGGCCCTTCTGCTTGGAATGATGCAACTTCTTTGGTCTGAGTCTAACCTTGCTGCACACCAGGGAATGGTCGGTGTCGCAGTCCGCACTGTGGAAGCTGCGTGTGATTTGAACACTGTTTAAGGAGGCTCGCCTTGTGACGATGAGGTCTAGCTGGTGCCAACGACGCGATCTTGGGTGTCTCCATGAAACCTGGTGACAGGGTTTAGTGTGAAAGAACGAGTTGGTGATGCAGAGGTTATGATAGGTACACAACTCCAGCAGTCTCTGCCCATTCTCATTCATCCTTCCAACGCCATGGTGCCCAAGGCAGGAGGGCCATGAGTCATGGTCGGCCCCAACCCTGGCATTAAAGTCCCCCAGCAGGAACAGGTGTTCGGTGTTGGGGATGCTACTAATGATATTATGGAGTTCCTCGTAGAACTGGTCTTTAACTTCAGGTGGGGAGCAGAATGTTGGAGCATAAATGCTGAGTATGTGTACTGGACCAGAGGTGGTGAGCAGTCGGATGGACAGTATGCGTTCCGAGCCATTTGAGGGAGGCTCTATCATGCTGAGCAAGGAGCTTCTGATGGCAAAGCCCACTCCATGCTGTCTTGGTTCTTCAGGATCCCTGCCCTGCCAGAAGAAGGTGTAGTCTTGCTCTGCTAGAGATCCACTCGCGGGGAGGCATGTCTCCTGAAGTGCTGCAATTTCTACATTGAGTCTGCTGAGGTTCTAATGGTTCCAATTCAACCTGCACTATGCTGAGAAAAGGTAAAGGCCATTTTGGTGTTTCAATTGAGCTTATGGTGTATATGGTGTGTTCAAATAATTCCTTTTGGATTATTCATGTTCGTGCCTTCCTAATGTAAGGTGCTTAATGATGTTCTCCAGCACATAATGAACACCTAAGGAAATACAAGTTATGAATATGTACTTCATATGAATGGAATTAGATTTAAAACATCTTTATCAGTCTTTAGGTAATTTCATTACATTATAAGCATATCTCCAGCCTATTATTTACATTATTATATCATTCAGCTATGAATACATGAGCTATACTAAATGTAAGTTACCTTCTGATAAAAATAAAATCAGGAGCCATTTGTAACTTATTACATCTACTTTCTTCTAATAGGTCAGGCAGGATTTGTGGAGAGAGAAAAAGGGTTAATTTTTCAGTTTGATGACCTGATGAAATGTCATCCACCTGAAATGTTAACTTTGCTTCTCTCCCCACAGATGCTGCCTGACCTGTGGGTATCTTGAGCATTTTCTGTTTTGATTTCAGATTTCCAGCATCCACAGTATTTAGCTTTTACTTTTTAAAAAATATTTTAAATGTTCTTAACACTTGTCGGATAAATTATGTTTGGTTTCAAAGGAAGAACAAAAGCATATTTGGAAATATTAGGAAATGAAGCAAAAAGATGTCAAATATAAATTGTGTCATGACCAGGTGAGAAGGGGTCTAGTGATTCCCTCTCAGCCTTTGCCTGGTTTAACCATAAGGGACTTATTTGAAAACACCGTGTTTTTTGCTCCCCCTCGGTGAATCCTTGTTCACTGCTCCAATTTTAAGGCAAAGAAATCAGAAAGGTTTCCTTAGATTTAAACAAGAAAGGTGGAAGTTTATTAATCTTGAACTCTAATCCGGTTAACAACTACGAATATGCGACACAACCACGCTAGCATGGATACGTGATAAACACACATGCAGATAGAGAGAGAAAAAGTAGAAAAGAATAAAGGGGAAAGATCTGAAGCAATATCGGGATTATAATTACAGTCCTTTGAGTACAATGTGGAGTCTTTGGTTGGCGGTAAGACCTGCTGTTCATTGGGGCCCAGTTCACGCTTCAGCTTGTTTTGATGTCGGAGTCTTTTCTCTCTTGAAATTTATATGTATTCTGTGGATGCGGTGGCTTGGGAGAAAGCGAGAGAGGAGAGAGGCTTCCTTCTTCCAGCTTCAGTTGCAAAACTGCCTTCTGTCCCTTTTCTGTGTGGCACAATTCAAAACTCCAAGTTGGCCAGCAGGTTAGTCATGTGACTAACTGGCTTAACCACTCCTGTGTTTGTGGATTTCAAAGCTCTTGGTGAGGGGGGGTGGGGGGGGCGGTGGGTGGGTGTAGTGCTGTCTCGTAGGGAATCCCTAGACCCCTTCTCACCTGGTAGTGACACAATTTATATTTGACATCTTTTTGATATATTTCCTAGTATTTCCAAATATACTTTTGTCCTTCCTTTGAAACCAATTTCCAGCCATTGCAACCATTGCCCAGACCAATTTCTGTTAATTGAATCAGTGAGCAATTCTTTTGTCTCTCCAAGCACTGTCTCTTGGTATGCAAATATTCTTCCAGACAAGTGTCTGGTGATCTTCAAACAAGTCATTTCTTCACTCCAGCAACAGTTTAAAATCAATGTTCATATGACGAAATTAATATGTCTCATTCTTGGCAGGTAGGGGTCTGCATTACACCTCCACAACCAGCAGAGTGAGATGCGATTTTTTAAAAAGAGTATTTCATTAAAAGGGACTCGAGAGAAGATAAGGACAGGACAACACACATGCACCTCTTTCATTCATTGAGAGTCCTAACAAGTCTTACAGCCTGTCTTTTCTTGGTAGTAGTGCTGCTTTAAACGGCCCTTTTTGGCATCCCACTAAATATGTGTTTTTTTGGAGGGGGATGTTTTTCAGTTTGCACATTTCCATGACTGCCTAGGGTCTCTTCATTCTTGTTGAGGTCTGCTGGGGAGGGTTAGGTTTAATTAGCCCTAGGTTGGAGTTCTGCTCAGGGGTGGTGGCAGTGGGCAGTTCCATTTTGAACGCTCGGTGCTTTGGTGAGTCATGCAAGGGCTTTTCACCTGAGAGCATGGTTTATTCCCTTTGTCAGGCAAGCCCCCTACCTGTCAAGATTGAGGAAAATTAATTTTGCCACATGAACATTGATTTTAAACTGCTGATGGTGAAGAAATAACTTGCTTTAAAAACCAATTGGAGACTTTGGCTGGAGAGAGACATTAGCATATCAACAAACAAGTACTTTAAAGGACAAAGGAGCTATTCCCTGTTCCAATTTAATCCAAAATGGGCTTTTGATTACCAGACATTGAAGCATTCCAGGTTAACTACTCAGATGGCCGAATAAACAAAGAGATGTGGTTGGGCCAGTTTGGTCACATGAGCTTCCAACAAGGAATTTGAAATCAGAAAGCTGTTTTCTCCTGGACTGAGAACACCTCTCTCCTGTCTGCTCTTATCTTGCTGTCACCAGCATCAGAAACCATTGAAGACGTATGAACACCAAGAGAGAAAAGCCTCCTACAGTGAACAAGGTTTGAGAAGAATACTGGGCCCCAACAAAAAGTAAGAGCTGCCTACAATCAAGGACTCTATGGTGAGCTGGAAACACAGAAGTAGTAACAAGAAACCCCCTTTAGAGACTGTCTCTAACCTCTCTACTTATTTTTTTCTTCTGCTCTTTCTGTCCCTATTTGCATGTGTGTATCACGTGTGCATGCTAGCGTGGGCGCGTTGTATATCCATAGGCGTTAACCATATTAGAGTTTAAATTTAAGGTTTAATAAATGTCACTTTTCTTCTTTAAATCTAATGAAAACCTGGTGTGCTCATTTCTTTGCCTTATAATTGGAAAGCTGTGAACAAGGATTCACAAAGGGGGAGCTCAAAACACAGTGTGTTAAAAATAAAAAAACAAGTTACAATAAGAGGTTTGAGACAGTCTCTAAAGGGAGTTTCTTGTTACTGTTACTTAATCCTTGGTGAAGGCAGTAAATGACCCCTAGACACCTTTCTCACCTGGTCGTAACTGAAATTTGGGTGCTAGCATCCAGGATTTTACCCACAGACAAATGAATGAAATTGGAAGTGGGAAGCTAAATTGTTCCCAATCAAAAAGAACAAAATTTCAATAAAAGTTTTCTTATAGTTGTGTGTGATTAAATACTAACATGTCTGCAACTGAAGCTAGTAGCTCTCTAAGCCAGGGTGAAGTAACTTGGGATAAATTAAGAGAACTGTCTATGGGGGAGTTCAGAAAAATGGCTGAGCAGTGTGGGATCATTGTATGTGGCAAGGCTAGGAAGTCTGAACTCCTAAGGCTATTGGCCAACCATTTTTCCCTTGAATCTGAAGAAGCAGAAGCAGTGTTAGAAGTAGACCAGGGTACTGCTAGCAAAGATACAATTGGAACAAAAGAAACTTGAATTGGAAGACAGGGAAAGAGAAAGAGAAAGGGAGAGACAGGAGAAAGAGAGAGAGCCTTCCAGAAAGAATAGGAAAAGAAAGAGAGAGCCTTCCAGATGGAATGTGAAGAAACAGAAAGACAGGAGAAAGAAAGAGAGAGGCAGGCGAGAGAGAGAGAGAAAGAATATTCCAGAAATAATCTGAAGAGAGAGAGCTGAAGCAGCTTGAGTTAGCTAGGGGGCGACAGAGTAACCCCCAGTGAAAGCATGGCCAATATGGAGGAGCAGAATTCAGGGCTGGGTACAAGGTTGCTAAAACTCGCTCAATTAATTCCAAAATTCAATGAGGAAGATGTGGAAGTGTTTATTGTGTCTTTTGAGAAACTGGCAAGGCAGCTAAATTGGCAAGCTGAGACCTGGTCCCTTTTAATACAAAGCAAACTAACTGGAAAAGCCCATGAGGTTTATTCCTTGTTGCCAGATGAGAGTTCATCAAATTATGAACTGACCAAAAATGCTATCCTCGGGGCATATGAATTAGTATCCGAAGCCGACCGCCAGAAGATTAGAACCATCAAAACACAAGCTAATCAAACTTATTTTACTTAGTTTATTTTACTTAGAGATACAGCACTGAAACAGGCCCTTCGGCCCACTGAGTCTGTGCCAACCATCAACCACCCATTTATACTAATCCTACACTAATCCCATATTCTTACCACATCCTCACCTGTCCCTATATTCCCCTACCACCTACCTATACAAGGGGCAATTTATAATGGCCAATTTACCTATCAACCTGCAAGTCTTTTGGCTGTGGGAAGAAACCAGAGCACCCGGAGGAAACCCACGCAGACACAGGGAGAACTTGTGAACTCCACACAGGCAGTACCCAGAATTGAACCCGGGTCGCTGGAGCTGTGAGGCTGCGGTGCTAACCACTGCGCCACTGTGCTGCCCTGGAGTTTGAAAACTATCTGGAGTTTGAAAGAAGCAAGCAGCTGGCTTTTGACCAGCGGCTGAGGGCTTTAAAAATACAACTCAGCTATGAAACTCTCAGAGAAGTAATCCTGTTAGAGGAATTTAAAAACTCTTTCCCATTCTCAATAAAGACCCATGTAGAGGAGCAGCATCTTCAGGGAGCCCAGCAAGCAGCAGTTCTGGCTGATAAATTTGCTTTAATTTATAAGTCGGTTTCCCAGGGGAGGACCTTTCCTAATCACCCCCACAAATCCGAAAAGGACAAAGGATGGGAAGGTGATATCCGCCCAGGCAGCCCTGGAAGAGAAAGGAAAGCAGGAGTCACAGGGGGCCCTCAACCAGCCAAAAAGGAAGGTGCTGTGAGCAAGAGCGAGACCCAGAGACCTGTGTGCTTCCATTGTAATAAAGCAGGGCATTTAAAAGCTGACTGCTGCAAACTAAAGGGAAAACCGGTAGGGTTAATCAGGGCACACCTGCTCAGTGAAGACGGGACCCTGATGGAAAACACAGAACAAGCTGTGGCTTTACCTGCAGTAAGAGTGCAACCCAGGAAACTTACTACGGCCAGTGCAGGAAAACTTAATTGGATTCCTAAAGGTTATCAGGGTTTTGTGTTTGAAGGGAAAATAACCCCATAATCCCTCGAGTGGGGCAAGCAAGCCCATAGTGATTCTCAGGGACACAAGGGCCACTAGATCAATTTTACTAGGAAAAGGCCTGACCTTTCCCCCAGAGAGTGCAGTGAACACCAAAATGGTGGTGAATAGTATTGGAAGGTAGTGTATGCCTGTACCTGGAGTGAGACCTAATTTTGGGACAGGTGACTGTAGGGATTGTACCTAGTTTGCCTGTGGACCAGGTTGACATGCTCCTAGGTAATCATCTGGTGGGGGTGAAGGTGGTGGCCCCCCAGTAGTGAAAGAAAGACCGCAGGAGGTCAGAGAAACAGAGCAGTGGCAGGAGACGGTCCCATGCAGTTCCCCTGAATGTGTAGTGGATCAGACCATGATCAAACCAGCTCTCCCAGAGGAGACTGAATTAGCACTGCAGGCAGATGACCAGGTCTGTCTGTCTGAGACTTTCTTTGGAAAGTTAGGAGACCCAGGGAATGAATTAAATAAATTTTCCCTACCTGAGGCTCAGCGAGCTGACCCAGTATTACGAGAGTTAGCACAGGCTGCTGCAATCTGAAAGTGAAGCAGAGGGTGTCCCTGAATGCTGTTATTTAAAGAATGTGGTACTGATGAGGAAATGGAGTTCTCCTCACAGATCTGAGGGGAAGGAGTGGACAGTAGTTCACCAGTTAGTGGTACCTACAGTGAAATCTGCACCCCTAAGTCCTGTTAGAAAGACCTTCCAGCAGAGGGCTGGTGAACTGTAAGGGACCTCCACCAAGAACAAAAGGGGACAGGCAGGCACACGGCTGGAAAAAGTTTAGAAAGTGAAGGGGAAAAAGTGACCCAGAGGGCAGGACAAAGGAAGTCTGGGAAGTATCCCAGATGAAAACCCCTACTCTCTGGTCAACCAACCTGGAAAAATGTGAAAAGTTAGACCCCACATCCTCCTATGTAAATGCAGACTCTAGAAGCACCACACCAGAGTTGCGAACAGCATTGACAGGAACCTGCGGAGACAAAGAGAGACCTCTAGGGGGCACAGAAACCGTAAGGGTGATGTCACCTAGTCAAAGTCTCACAGGAGAGCGCAGTTAAGTCTGCACAAATACCTGCAGGTAGGAGTGTCCCAGAGAACAAAGGGAAGAGTAACAAAGACTCCTCCCCCACAGTCAGAGGAAAAGGGAACCACCCATCCCCTGAAGTCAAAAATCTTTGCTTGACTCAGAGAGTTCAGGATAGACCTGCCCTCTACTAACTCTCCTGAGGAAAAATAAGGGGAAATTAAAACAGCCCTGGCACCCAGAAAAGACCATTTTTAATAGGCTTTAAGATTGGTGAATGAATGGAAATAAATGAGAGAAATGCATGGTTTATCTTTCTGTATCTTATATTTCTCTCAAACCTTGTAATGAAATGCGCCGTTTTTCTTCAAATTGCATTTCATTCCCCTAGGTGTGGAGGTGTCAGGCAAGCCCCCCCCCCCCCCCCCACCTGCCAAGTATGAGGAAAATTAATATTGCTATATCAACATTGATTTAAAACTGTGGTTGGTAAAGAAAGAACTTGCTTTAAAAACCAATTGGAGACTTTGGCTGGAGAGAGACATTAGCATATCAACAAACAAGTACTTCAAAGGACAAAGGAGCTATTCCCTGCTCCAATTTAATCCACAATAGACTTTTGATTACCAGACCTTGAAGCATTCCAGGTTAACTACTCAGATGGCCAAATACACAAAGAGATATGGTTGGGCCAGTTTGGTCACATGACTGACTGACTGTTGGAGTTTTTTGAATTTGAGCTTCCAACAAAGAATTTGAAATCAGAAAGCTGTTTTCTCCTGGACTGAGAACACCTCTCTCTTGTCTGCTCTTATCTCGCTGTCACCAGCATCAGAAACCATTGAAGACGTATGAACACCAAGAGAGAAAAGCCTCCTACAGTGAACAAGGTTTAAGAATAATACTGGGCTCCAACAAAAAGTAAGAGCTGCCTACAATCAAGGACTCAATGGCGAGCTGGAAACACAGAAACAGTAACAAGAAACCCACTTTAGAGACTGCCTCAGACCTCTCTACTTATTTATCTTCTCTTTCTGTCCCTGTTTGCATGTGTTTATCCGTAGGCATTAACCGTATTAGAGTTTAAATTTAAGGTTCAATAAATGTCCTTCCAGATTGGCCATGCTTTCACTGGGGTTACTCAGTAGCCGCCTAGTTAACTCAAGCTGCCTTAGCTCTCTCTCTCCGCATTCCTTCTGGAAGGCTCTTTCTCTCTCCTGTCTCTCTCTTTCGCTTTCTCTTTTCATGTTTCTGTTCCAATTGTAGCTTTGCTCATGATACCCTGTTAGGGTCTACTTCTAATCCAGCTTCTGCTTCTTCAGATTCAACGGTTGGCCACTAGTCTTAGGAGTTCAGACTTTCTAGCCTTGCCACGTACAGTGATCCCACACTGCTCAGCCATTTTCCTCAACTCCTCCATAAACAGTACTTTTATTAACTTATCCCAAGTTACTTCACCCTCACTTGGGGAGCTACTAGCCTCAGTCGCAGACATGTTAGTATTCAAACTGAAAGTTTTGAAAGCTAGGCAAGCAGCAGAAATTGCTGATGATTTTGAGCTTGTGAAAAAGCCAACCTATTTTGTCTGTCACCCCCATAAACCTGAGAAGGATAGAAAGTGGGAGAATGAAAGGAAGGTAAGTAGCCGGGGACAAGAAGGAACAGCTGGGAATGCCCCAGGATCATCTCCTCAGGTCAGAAAGGAAGGTGCTGAGGGTAGAAGTGAGGTTCACAAGCCAAAGTGTAATCATTGCAACAAAACGGGTCATCTTCGTTCAGAGTGCTGGAAATTGTGAGGTACACCCATAGGACTTGTTGGGGTACGCAGAGTTAGTGCAGAGGAAAAGACTCTGAGAGTATTGCAGACCAGGCTATAGCTTTAACAACAGCTGTGAAACAAGATACTAAAACTAAAAGGAGTGTAGAGGTTAAGAATAAAATGCCTGAGAGTTATAATGAATTTTTGTCAAAGGAAAGAATAATTCCATATCCTGTAAGTGAGGCAGGAAAACCTATCATTATACTCAGGGACACAGGAGCAACCCAAATACACTTGCTGGGGAAAGATATAGGGTTTTCACCAGAGAGCGCCTTGAATGCTAAAGTTTTAGTTAATGGAATTGGCGGG
This sequence comes from Heterodontus francisci, assembly GCF_036365525.1. Classification (NCBI taxonomy): domain Eukaryota; kingdom Metazoa; phylum Chordata; class Chondrichthyes; order Heterodontiformes; family Heterodontidae; genus Heterodontus; species Heterodontus francisci. The sequence continues at coordinate 87,596,730 of NC_090379.1, read as the reverse complement.
GAGTATATACCCGTATCTTTAGATAAAGTATCGATTGAAAATGACTTAATATCTGGGACAGTAACTGTAGGTGTTGTCCACAGTTTGCTAGTAAAGGGAATTGATCTACTCCTAGGAAATGATTTGGCTGGATCAAAAGTACCAGTTTCTCCTATAATTACAGAGGAACTAAATGAAATTAAAGAAACAGAACAATTACAGAAACAACTTCTGGGAATATTTCCTGCATGTGGAGTCACCCTAGCAATGGCTAAACAGGATTCATTGTCGGAGGTAAAAGGGGCACCACAAATAGATAACCATGTATCTGAAACCTTATTTGGGGATTTAGATAATCCAAATGAGATGTTTAACAGATCATTTATCATTGCAGCACAGCAAGCTGATCCAGGGATATACCATATAGTACAGACGGCTCTGACAGAAGCTGAGGCAAAAGGAGTTCTGGAAGGTTATTATATGGCAAACGGGGTTTTGAGGAGGAAATGGAGACCGCCTCATACGCCTGTCGACGAAGACCGGATAATTGTTGAGCAGATACTGGTACCACCTAAATATCGCCAAGGATTATTAAGGTTAGCACATGACATTCCTTTTGCAGGACATAGGGGAATTTGGAAGACCAAATCACGCATAAACCAACATTATTACTGGCCAGGTCTTACTAAAGATGTGAAACAATTTTGTAGGACATGCCATACCTGTCAAATGGTGGGAAAACCACAGCCTACCATAAAACCAGCACCACCAGTTCCCATACCAGCGATTGAGGAACCATTTAGCAGTGTGTTAGTAGACTGTGTAGGACCCTTGCCAAAAACAAAAGTGGGGCATCAATACACACTTACTATCATGGATATGGCTACTCAATTTTCAGAGGCCATTCCTTTGAGGACAATTACAGCTAGAATAGTAGTAGAAAAGTTAACCCAATTCTTTATGAGATATGGGTTGCCACTTGAAGTTCAATCAGATCAAGGTTCTAATTTCATGTCTAGGATATTTCAAGAAGTCCTGGGCAATTTGGGGATTAGACAGTTGAAATCTTCAGCATATCACCACAGTCACAGGGAGCTTTAGAGAGATTTCACCTGACTCAAAATGATGATTAGAACATACTGTCACGAATATCCACATGACTGGGATAAAGGACTAGACTTTCTTTTATTTGCCACCGGAGACTCACCAAATGAGTCTACAGGCTTCAGTCCTTTTGAATTGGTTTATGGACATGAAGTAAGAGGTCCTCTAAAACTTATAAAAGACAGATTCTTGGAACAAAAGAATGAATCTTTGACACTGGACTATGTATCTGTGTTCTGGGAGAGGCTCACAAAAGCTTGCAGTGTGGCTCAGGAACACCTTAAAGCATCCCAAGCCAATATGAAAAAATGGGCAGACAAGAATGCAAAAGCCTGTGATTTTCAACTAGGGGATGAAGTATTAGTGTTGTTACCATTACAGGGAGAACCATTAAAAGCGCGGTTCAGTGGCCCATATAGAGTGATCAAAAGAGTGGGTAAGGTAGATTACTTGATTGACACCCCTGATCGATAGAAGAAGAACCGGTTGTGTCACATCAATATGCTAAAGTAATATTACCGCAGGTAGGAGGATAAGCCAGTACAGGTATGTCAGGTAATCAGGACTGTTGAGAGGGAAAAGGATAGTAAGGATGAGGCGAATCAGGCCTAGGAACTTCTCAGATTGAACCTCCAACTGTCAGATTAGCGAATACAGAATGGCTAGGAAAATTAAACTATAGGCTTTTACACTTAGAGGAAAAACAGCGTGAAGACTTAACCAGGCTTTTCACCACATTTCAAAGTGTTTGCAGGGATAAACCGGGATGTACAACCTTAGCCACGCATGATGTGGGTTTAGGGGGAACCATTCCTTTAAAACAACATCCTTGTCGCTTAGGTCCAGACAGACAGGCCCAAGTGGAAGCAGAGGTACAATACATGCTGAAGGGCAGCTTAGTTGAACCTAGTCAGGACAGCTGGAATTCGCAGATGGTCTTGATGATTAAACCTGATGGGTCGGCTCAAACTGGCATAGACTATAGTAAAGTCACTGCAGTAAAGAAGGCAGACTCCTATCTAAATTCTCATTTGAAGGACTGTATGGACAGAGTGGGCAACACCATTTGTCTTAAAGAAACAGATGTGCTGGAGGGGTACTGTCAAATTCCTTTGACACCCCAAGATAAGGAAAAATCAGCCTCTGTTACACTGGACAGGGTTTTCCAGTATCAAGTGATGCCACACAGGTTAAGGGGTACTTGAGAAACTTCTCAGAGAATAGTGAACCCAGTAGTGGTCAGTTCTCCTAGCTGTGTAGTTCATCTGACTGAGGTGATGGACAATAGGGATACTTGGAAGGAAATATGAAACAACTGGAAGACTGTGCTTGGAAATTTGAAATGGGTTAATTGGGAAAACCTTTTGAAAATTTAAAGCCGAAAATATTCTGGTGGAACTCGTTGCTGTCATCTTACCATTTTAGAAAATTGTATATCTGTAAATGCGGGAAAAAATGTTAGCGTTTTTAAAAAATTTGTATTTTTTACACATTGTACTGGAACGCATTTTGGGAATGGCATTTCATTCTGCCAGGTGCGGAGGTGTTATGATCCTGTTTTTTTAAGGGAAATATGCGGTGTGTCTTTAAGACAGCAAAGGATCAATACTGCTTTAAGAACAAGCAAACCTCAGGAGTTACCGAGAAGGTGCATCTTGGTTGCTGTTGGATACAACCAAACAGAGAGGGAGGACCAGCCAGCTTCAGAAGGTGCATCTTGGTTGCCTTGGATACAGCCATTCAGAGACTGAGGATAGATATACAATGTTGTGAGTAACTTTTAAATTGTTTATTTGTTGAGACAGATTGTTCCAACAGAGACACAGCTACGCCAATGTGAACTGAACAGAGATCTCTGTTAATTTAAACTGAAGGAAGAGAATTTAAACTGTGACTTTTTTTTTATCCTTCAAAATTATAAAGACACATTGATTCTTTTGAAAGCGATTGTGAGTTGTTGATCTGCTGTGGTCATCGCTGGAAGAAAGAGGAGTTTGAAGCTTCGGATGTTGGACTGTTTTCCTTTCCTCATCGGACCCTGGAAATTGCGAGTGGACTTTGAATCAGAGGACTGTTCTTCAGGAAGTGTAAATCTGCAAGAACTATATATTTTTCTATTTTTAAATGGTGTTTTTATCTTTGTAGTGTTTAAGAATTTAGTTATTTCTAATAACATTAATTTGTTGATCTAAAGATACCTGGTTTGGTTTGCTTCATTCGGGGGTTAATAGATGGTTTAATTCAGCTGTGACTTTCTTTAATTTGAGAAGTTTAAAGTGATATGTTAGGTGATCTATGGAATGACGTGACTGAATTGACAGTGTGTTACTCCCACCGCAATCAGAATCATATATTTTGATTGGGGGCTTTGTCTTAAGAGGTCGTGATGTAACAATACCTTTTCATAGCAGATCTATCCATTGGTAAAGAAAAAAACTATTGTTGAGTTGCAGTTCTTCAGCTGAACTCCAAGCTTTTAGGGTCCCCATTGCCATCTCTACTGGCTACCAGCAGTGCTCAAGACTGGGACATATCAGGCTGGGTTTTTCTTGCTCTGTGGAGACTGGGTTGCAGGTCAGGGGTGCCAGGAAAATGGGGGGAGTCAAGTCGGGACGACTCCCTGACGCATTCACACCTGCAGGGGACTTTCCAAGGGGTGGAGTGGGAATGAGGTCGCTGCTAACTCCATGGAGGCGGGCAGCCCATTAGACCAATTAAGGCCATGCTTAGGGGCCATTTTGCACCAGTGTCAGTATTTTACCAATGTTGGAGTGGCCCCCAAACATATGCAGAGGCTGCCAGCTCAATTGAGGCAGCCTCCAGCAGCAGGCTAGGGAGCCAACAGGGCTGGAGGTTCCATGCCCCAATGACAGGGCCACAGGGATGAAAGGCCACAGCCTTCTTTATGAATCAGCCTGTGGATGGGCTTCCCCTCTGTCCTGATAATCCCACTGGCTTTGGGCCGCTTTGATTTTTCACTTCGGTGCAGGCAACCAAGGGCACCTCCATGTTGCGGCGCCCCTGTGCTCACCTGTCTGCCCTTGGCAACACTCACCTCTCCAGGTGGGGCTGCCAGCCTGACATCGCTAAGGCCCCAGTGATTGGGCCTGCAGCATCAGGAGCCTGCCTGCTGTACCCAATAGGGCAGCGAGCATGAGGTGGCCAATTAGGAGGCCACCTCCCAGAACATATGAACATACGAACATACGGATTAGGAGCAGAAGTAGGCCATTCAGCCCCTCGAGCCTGCTCCGCCTTTCAATAAGATCATGGCCGATCTGTTTGTGTCTTGAATTCCACACTCACATCTATCCCGATAACCTTTGATTCCCTTGCCTAACAAGAATCTATCTACCTCCGCCTTAAAAATATTCAATGACCCTGTCTCCACCACCTTCTGAGGTAGAGAATTACAAAGTTGCACAACTGTCCGAGAGAAAAAAGTTCTCCTCAAATCTGTCCTAAAAGGGCGACCCCTAATTTTGAAACTGTTCCCCCTAGTTCTGGACTCACCCACAAGAGGAAACATCCTTTTCACATCCACCTTGTCAAGAAGGTTGTGCTGGTGGGCATGCTGGTGACATGGGTAGGCTTGGGTCCCCATATTGGCCGGACATCCTGATATCAGCTGGAAGATCCAGCCCATCTGGTCTGCAGGTTGTGATGCATTCACATATGGACTCATCATGGGGGTGAGAAGGGGGATTGTCACTCAATACCTTTTTATGGCCCAGTGATGCCAGAACCTTGATACAATAGAACGTTTCACCTCCATACCAACACTTGTAAATATGAGGCAAAAGAAAATGCAAACATATTTGGAGGGTAGAAGATAAAGGTGGTCTCTATATTCTACTTGTTATGAATATGAGAATACATCTAGTTTAGAACATGAGAACATTAGAACATTACAGCGCAGTACAGGCCCTTCGGCCCTCGATGTTGCGCCGACCATCTGACCTACACTATTCCATTTTCATCCATATGTCTATCCAATGACCACTTAAATGCCCTTAAAGTTGGCGAGTCTACTACTGTTGCAGGCAGGACGTTCCACGCCCCTACTACTCTCTGCGTAAAGAAACTACCTCTGACATCTGTCCTATATCTTTCACCCCTCAACTTAAAGCTATGTCCCCTCGTGTTTGCCATCATCATCCGAGGAAAAAGACTCTCACTATCCACCCTATCTAACCCTCTGATTATCTTGTATGTCTCTATTAAGTCACCTCTCCTCCTCCTTCTCTCTAACGAAAACAACCCCAAGTCCCTCAGCCTTTCCTCGTAAGACCTTCCTTCCATACCAGGCAACATCCTAATAAATCTCCTCTGCACCCTTTCCAAAGCTTCCACATCCTTCCGTGATGCGGTGACCAGAACTGCACGCAATACTCAAGGTGCGGCCTCACCAGAGTTTTGTACAGCTGCATCATGACCTCGTGGCTCCGAAACTCGATCCCCCGACTAATAAAAGCTAACACACCATATGCCTTCTTAACAGCCCTATTAACCTGGGTAGCAACTTTCAGGGATTTATGTACCTGGACACCAAGATCTCTCTGCTCATCTACACTACCAAGAATCTTCCCATTAGCCCAGTACTCTGCATTGCTGTTACTCCTTCCAAAGTGAATCACCTCACACTTCTCCGCATTAAACTCCATTTGCCATCTCACAGCCCAGCTCTGCAGCCTATCTATGTCCCTCTGTACCTTACAACACCCTTCGACACTATCCACAACTCCACCGACCTTCGTGTCATCCGCAAATTTACTAACCCACCCTTCTACACCCTCATCCAGGTCATTTATAAAAATGACAAACAGCAGTGGCCCCAAAACAGAACCTTGCGGTACACCACTAGTAACTAAACTCCAGGATGAACATTTGCCATCAACCACCACCCTCTGTCTTCTTTCAGTTAGCCAATTTCTGATCCAAAGCTCTAAATCACCTTCAACCCCATACTTGCGTATTTTCTGCAATAGCCTACCGTGGGGGACCTTATCAAACGCCTTACTGAAATCCATATACACCACATCCACGGCTTTACCCTCATCCACCTGTTTGGTCACCTTCTCGAAAAACTCAATAAGGTTTGTGAGGCACGACCTACCTTTCACAAAACCGTGCTGACTATCGCAAATGAACTTATTCTTTTCAAGATGATTATAAATCCTATCTCTTATAACCCTTTCCAACATTTTACCCACAACCGAAGTAAGGCTCACAGGTCTATAATTACCAGGGCTGTCTCTACTCCCCTTCTTGAACAAGGGGACAACATTTGCTATCCTCCAGTCCTCCGGCACTACTCCTGTCGACAATGACGACATAAAGATCAACAACAACGGCTCTGCAATCTCCTCCCTGGCTTCCCAGAGAATCCTAGGATAAATCCCATCTGGCCCAGGGGACTTATCTATTTTCACTCTTTCCAAAATTGCTAACACCTCCTCCTTGTGAATCTCAATCCCATCTAGCCTAGTAGGCTGTATCTCAGTAATCTCCTCGGCAACATTTTCTTTCTCTACTGTAAATACTGACGAAAAATATTCATTTAACGCTTCCCCTATCTCCTCTGATTCCGCACACAACTTCCCACTACTATCCTTGATTGGCCCCGTTCTAACTCTTATCATTCTTTTATTCCTGATATACCTATAGAAAGCCTTAGGGTTTTCTTTGATCCTATCCGCCAATGACTTCTCGTGTCCTCTCCTTGCTCTTCTTAGCCCTCCCTTTAGATCCTTCCTGGCTAGCTTGTAACTCTCAAGCGCCCTAACTGAGCCTTCACGTCTCATCCTAACATAAGCCGCCCTCTTCCTCTTGACAAGCGCTTCAACTTCTTGAGTAAACCACGGCTCCCTCGCTCGACAACTTCCTCCCTGCCTGACAGGTACATACTTATCAAGGACACGCATTAGCTGCTCCTTGAATAAGCTCCACATTTCGTTTGTGCCCATCCCCTGCAGTTTCCTTCCCCATCCTACACATCCTAAATCTTGCCTAATCGCGTCATAATTTCCTTTCCCCCAGCTATAATTCTTGCCCTGTGGTATATACCTGTCCCTGCCCATCGCTAAGGTAAACCTAACCGAATTGTGATCACTATCGCCAAAGTGCTCACCTACATCTAAATCGAACACCTGGCCGGGTTCATTACCCAGTACCAAATCCAATGTGGCATCGCCCCTGGTTGGCCTGTCCACATACTGTGTCAGAAAACCCTCCTGCACACACTGGACAAAAACAGACCCATCTAAAGTACTCGAACTATTGTATTTCCAGTCAATATTTGGAAAGTTAAAGTCCCCCATAACCATTACCCTGTTACTCTCGCTCCTGTCGAGAATCATCTTCGCTATCCTTTCCTCTACATCTCTGGAACTATTCGGAGGTCTATAGAAAACTCCCAACAGGGTGACCTCTCCTCTCCTGTTTCTAACCTCGGCCCATACTACCTCAGTAGACGAGTCCTCAAACGTCCTTTCTGCCGCTGTAATACTTTCCTTGATTAACAATGCCACACCCCCCCCTCTTTTACCCTCTTCTCTGTTCTTACTGAAACACAGTGGCGCAGTGGTTAGCACTGCAGCCTCACAGCTCCAGGGACCCGGGTTCGATTCTGGGTACTGCCTGTGTGGAGTTTGCAAGTTCTCCCTGTGTCTGCGTGGGTTTTCTCCGGGTGCTCCGGTTTCCTCCCACAAGCCAAAAGACTTGCAGGTTGATAGGTAAAATTGGCCATTATAAATTGTCACTAGCATAGGTAGGTGGTAGGGAAATATAGGGACAGGTGGGGATGTTTGGTAGGAATATGGGATTAGTGTAGGATTAGTATAAATGGGTGGTTGATGTTCGGCACAGACTCGGTGGGCCGAAGGGCCTGTTTCAGTGCTGTATTTCTAATCTAATCTAATCTAAATCCCGGAACCTGCAACATCCATTCCTGCCCCTGCTCTACCCATGTCTCTGAAATGGCCACAACATCAGGATCCCAGGTACCAACCCATGCTGCAAGCTCACCCACCTTATTCCGGATGCTCCTGGCGTTGAAGTAGACACACTTTAAACCAAGTTCTTGCTTGCCAGTGCCCTCTTGCGTCCCTGTAACCTTATCCCCTACCTCACTACTCTCAACAGCCTGTACACTGGAACTACAATTTAGGTTCCCATTCCCCTGCTGATTTAGTTTAAACCCCCCCGAAGAGCACTAACAAATCTCCCCCCCAGGATATTGGTACCCCTCTGGTTCAGGTGAAGACCATCCTGTTTGTAGAGGTCCCACCTACCCCAGAAAGAGCCCCAATTATCCAGGAAACCAAAACCCTCCCTCCTACACCATCCCTGCAGCCACGTGTTCAACTCCTCTCTCTCCCTGTTCCTCTCTTCGCTAGCACGCGGCACGGGCAACAACCCAGAGATAACAACTCTGGTTGTTCTCGCTCTAAGCTTCCACCCTAGCTCCCTGAATTTCTGCCTTAAATCCCCATCTCTCTTCCTACCTATGTCGTTGGTGCCTATGTGGACCACGACTTGGGGGTGCTCCCCCTCCCCCTTAAGGATCCCAAAAACACGATCAGAGACATCACGTACCCTGGCACCTGGGAGGCAACACACCAACCATGAGTCTCTCTCGTTCCCACAGAACCTCCTATCTGTTGCCCTAACTATGGAGTCCCCAATGACTAATGCTCTGCTCCTCTTCCCCTTTCCCTTCTGAGCAACAGGGACAGACTCTGTGCCAGAGACCTGCACCCCATTGCTTACCCCTGGTAAGTCCCCCCCCCCAAGAGTATCCAAAACGGTATACCTGTTGTTGAGGGAAACGGCCACAGGGGATCCCTGCACTGCCTGCTGGTTCCCTTTCCTTCCCCTGACGGTAACCCATCTACCTACTTCTTTTACCTGAGGTGTGACTGCCTCCCTATAACTCCTGTCAATAATCCCCTCCGCCTCCCGAATGATCCGAAGTTCATCCAGCTCCAGCTCCAGTTCCCTAACGCGGTCTGCGAGGAGCTGGAGTTGGGTGCACTTCCCGCAGATGCAGTCAGCAGGGACACTCTTGGCGACCCCTACCTCCCACATTCTGCAGGAGGAACATACAACTGCCTTTACCTCCATTCCCACTATTCTAGATTCCCAACAAATCTACTGGAAAACCAAATGAAAAAAAAAAAGTCAAAACTTGTTCGCTTAGCAATCCGACGGACTGAACTTTTTAAATAAAAAGCTTACCTTATCAACACACCAGAGTCCTTTTTTTTTGGTTAGAGGAGGAGGGTGGGTGGGAGACACTACACGTGTAGTGTCTCGGGTACTGCCACTGCCCAAATAAATAGTTTTCCCTTGCCCAGCAGTCCCCTGGTCCTCCGAAACAAAAGGGGATTAACTTGTAACTTACTGAAATTGACCGCTCAGCTGTAAGTCCGCTCCGCACCTCGTTCTGTCAAAGCTGCTCCTCGCAAAAAGTTAACTTGACTTTCAAAAGAAAGTAAACAACATAATGAAACAAAAGTTGACAAATCTACTGTACACATGTTAAATGTTTCAAGCAGCTGCTTTAAGATATGGTAATTTGCACGGGTGGCTAGTATTACTACATTCAGTTGATGAGCTGTAATCTAGGAAATTGTTTCTCTCATTCTGCTCTGTTGTGTAAGTCGAGCACGTGGATAAGGTTACACTGGATGAGGCTGTAGTTTCTTCTGTCGTCTGTGCACAGCAACATTAGAATCACATTTTACTCAGCTGTACCAATGCATGCAAGCTTAATTTCACAGTTAAATTTTTTTTATTGGCTCGCAACACAAAATATCGAACATAAAGCAAAATACTGTGGAAATCTGAAATAAAAACAGAAAGGTTCAAACACTCAGCAGCCCGGGCAGCATCTGTGGAGAAAGCAGACAGGACATTTTGGGAATGTACCCTTTATCAGAACTCCATGACCAACTGTTAGGAATTTGAGTCTGCCTTTGATACCTTCTGAGGTTCAGCAGCATTAATCTCTCTCCTAAGTAGCCTGAGTGCCTTCCTTTTCTGGGAGTTGGCTTTCGCTGCAGTAGAGTGATCTGGGGGTATCCCAATAGTATCCCCTTGTGATCTGTGTTTCTTGGGTGTGTATTTCTCTCTGATGGTTGATCAATCGAACATTTGGTGAGGTGAGGCTTGATGCGAATCATTAAGCTACTTCGTTTTACAGCATTAAAGTCACAAATGTCAATCAATAAAACCTCTCTTTTGATACAAAAGTAAAAGAATGAATACTCTATTTGTGCTCACACCAGAGTAAGTCCCCTGCATCCTCCTGTGTTTCAGAACCTGTCTTTTCTGAGGTTTCTGCCTCAGTAGCTTCTCCCTTGCAAAAGGTTTTTCCAACATGAGTGAGTTGTTTTTCCATTACCTGGACAAGTAAACATATTGTTTACTGTTTCATCTTGGGAGAAAACAACTTCTATTTTGCATATTAATTGGGGGCAGGGTCTTTCAAAAAGCTCTTAATTGTGAGAAGATACTTTTACTTTAAAAAAAATCCAAAGTTACTTGTTTTCAAATCCATTCTGTAGGAAAATGATCAAAACATCCTGAAACCTGACATGCCTTGTGTGCTGTCAAATTCCACATTGCCTCCGCCCATCAAAACCACCTCCTTCTACTTCAAATACATTATGCTCCTCTGTTCTTATCTCACTCAATGTTAAGATCCTGATCTATCTTTTCTCCAATGCCATCCTCCCTGGTCTCCCAAACTTCAACCAACGCAAACTTCAACTCACCCATGACTCTGCTGCCTAGAATCTCCTCTTGTTTTTCCTGTCCTCAATGACCTTTATTAGTTCTCCATCTCTCATTACACTTAAAATCTTTTACCTCTTTACAAATTCATCCATGACTTTGCTTCTTACTTCACCTCTCTGGCCCTATTGCCTAGTTTCTACTGCTTGGTCCTCTGACTCTAGCCTCCTGGAAGGAGGAGAGGATATACTGGAGTCGAAAAGTGGAAGCTGTAAGTTGAGCTCTAGGAAAGGAGTGGGATGCAGAGGAACTGTGTGGCAAGGCCATGGAAGAATTTATTAATGAGGAGAAAGATTTTGGAATCATGTTGGGGCCGCGGGATGGGGAGTTGGAGTTTTGTGAGGACAGGGTTTATAGTGGGCATGACTTTGGGTGGGATGGGATGTTGGTGGCGAGTTTTGAACACGTTGAAGATTATGGCAGATGAAGCTTGGGGAGAACATAGGAAAAGCAGACCCTGAAGATAATGTAAGTGTGGTGAAGATTTCAGTGGTGTTGATGCAAGGACAAGTGAGCAATGTTACAGAGGTGAAAATAGGTCATCTTTGTGATGAATTGGGTATGGTTTGAATCTCAGCTCAGGGTACTGATGTTCTGCACTGTTGGATTCAACCTGAGTAGATAAGTAAGAGGTGATGCTGCTGCTGAGTTTCTGGCAGGAGCCCACAAGACATCTTCAGACCTGCCAGGGTTGAACTAGAGAAAATGAGAACTCTCCATAGCTTGACTTTAGGTAGCACAGTAACAGTCATAAATTTGAGGATGGTGGTGGAAGGCTTATCTGTCTTATATTAGCTGCCTAATACTGATGTCTTTATTATTATATGTGGAAGCTCCAACCATTATGAATAATGCCACTGAGGGGCAGTATGAAAGATCAGGAATAGGAGGCACTAAACTGTAAAACTTTAGGGCATGCCAGAGGTGATCATGTGTGTATGGGGGAAAAGGCATTGAATGCTGGTTTATTGGCTAGCTACATTGGGACAAGTTGTATTGGGACAATGAGAAGATGGATCATGAAGTATTGGTAGTCGGAGGATAGGTTTGCCAATTGCATCAAGGATTGTAAAGAGGGTGATGAGGACAAGGAGAATGCATTGCTTTTGCAGTCACTAAGGATTTAGATGTTGACTTTGACCGTAGTAACTGTGGTACAATAGATAGTGTGGAAATAACATTAAAGGAATATGAACAGAGTGTGCCAGGAGAACACAGAGCTCGGCAGTGATGATGTGCTTGAGGAATCTTTTAGAATATTGGTTAACATTGGGCTGGAGAGTGTTAGTTCAGCTGTTAGGAGCTGCGTTAGAAGGCAGTAAAGGTAGCAGGAAGTGAGTTTCACAGAGGACACAAGTCTGATAAATGCTGGGTAGAAATGGGGAAATATTGCTATGAGGCTAAGGAGGAGGAGACTGAGGGAGCTGCATTAGGAAGCCTTAATTTTAGAGGTGAAGAATTCCATTAGCCATTGGGCTGGGATGCAAAATGATTTTAGGTTCCTGTTCCTAATTATTGTCCCTCTGCAAAGTGCATGCAAATAAAGAGGACAGCAACAGGCTCAGCTGTGACGTCCTATAACATGCATTGGCCTGCCAACATTAACTGCCACAGAACTCTTTGGGCACTTGAAGGAAATAAACTTGCAGGATACAGGGATTGAGAGGGGTGTGGCACTGACTGGATTGTCCTGTGGAGAGCCGGCATGGACTTGATGGGCTGAATGGTCTCCTTTTATGCCGTAAATGACTCTTTGACTCTATGACATATTATGGATGCAACACTGTAGTCCTCATGGATTATTACTACAGTAAAAGTCAACTCAGGAAAAAATTTCTAGGGCTAGACCGGGAGAATATTTAGTGTTCTGGTGTGAATTGGTCTTTACCATTCATGTGATTTTGTAAAGCAAATGCAATTAACTTGCCACTTTTATGATCTTTCGTTTTTAATTACAGATCCATTTTGACAGATCAGAATGGTTTGTGTGTAAAGCCAGCCAGTTATTCTATCAGGCAACATGGATTTTTTCTCTCTATTTTACCAACAAAGGCAGGCTTATTTCTTTTTCAATAGGATTTTGGCTGATATTGAGTTTCCATTTCACAAGTTCCTTAACTCCCAGTGAGATGTGACATCTTATATATGCTTTGGCAACAATTTGAATCCTGAAATTCAAACCCATCTGCTATCAAAACGTTATCAACATTCAGATACTGAGAATTCAGAATGAGAGGGGGAAACAACTAAGTTATGTACAAAAATTGCAAAATAGATCAACCTGACACTTCAGCGAATTCAATGACACCCCTCGGCCGGAATTTTATATTGGGCAGGAGGCCCCGCCCACAGGTCAAAAAGTTGGGGCAAGCCCACTTCCACTGGGCCTAAGGAACCACACCGGGAGTTTTTGCTCCCCAGGCCCTTAATTGGCCTTGGGTGGAATTTCCACTTCTCTGAGGCAGGAAGTCGCGCCTAACGGAGCTGCCGGCCAATCAGTTGGCAGGCAGCTCTCAGTCCCAGCAGTACCACAGAGAGCGGTGGCCATTGCTGGGACTGCGCCCAGCCAACAGCAGCAAGAGGGACAAAGGCCCCAGAAGGAAGGTAAATCTTTGGGGCCTCAGCATGGATAATCGGCTAGGCCCGGCAAGGCAAGGGGTGGGGGAGTCGGTTAGCGGTGTTGTGCAATGGGGGCAGTTGGGCATTGGGGGCAACCCTTCATGGGGCACAGGGTGCCCGATTGGGAGGAACCCCTCACAGCCCACAAGAGGGCCACCAGGTCTTATCTGTCGGCGTTCTGGGGGCCTTTGCCGCCCGGCTGCTGCTGGTAAAATACCAACGGTGGTGGGAGAAGGCCCTTAAGTGGCAGTAAGTTGGCCAGTTAAGGGCCTGGATTGGCCAGGGGTGGGCAGGCCGTTTCTTGCCGCCACTGCCCCATGTGAAATTGCAGTAGGAGTTGGAAGGCATAGGGAACGACACCCCCCGCCTCCCACTCAATTTTACGGCCCCCCTGCCACAAGCCCACTCCTATGGGGGACTGTAAAATTCCGGCCCTTATTTTCAACCTCAGGCAGCCCAACCCCAGAGTCTTTGAACAACCTATTCTAGCTTTAATTGAAATTACATCAATTGAAGAAATTGTCGACCAACCAGTTGCAAGAGCAAAGAAAATATTTGGTTGTGTCAGTAAACCTGTAGATAATAGTTTAAGAAAGAGATATGACTTTGGTCCAAACAAGTGTTTGCAAATCCGATCATGAATGTACTATTCTTTGATTTCTGAGATAAGTAACGTTTTGTAGTAAATTAAAAGCCATCATGATTTATGTGGAGGTTGGAAACAAATCATTAACTCGAAGCTTATCCTTGAAGAGGGAGTACAATAACTCTTCACAAATCCACTTGATCAATCTGGAAAAGTCATGCTTGGCTGAAATTCCAAGTATGTTAGTCCTGGTGAATGCTGATATTTGGCTATCATAATCACTGTTTTTTGGGGGGGTTAAATTTTAGTCAGCCAGGAAACCCATCACTATGCTTACAAGCCTTCAAATCAAGCTGGTGAGAACTCTACACAAACCTGGAGGATTTCTGTTTTCACAATATGCAGTGTCCAGTCTATCCCTGTGGCGATACATCCCATTTATCCAAGTCTAGAGAGCTTAGGGACTCCCGACATTGCACAGGAGTGCTGCTGGAGTTTAGAAAGAAAGAAGGAAATTGCATTCCTATACCGCTTTTCACAATCTCAGGGCATATCAAAATGCTTTACAGTCAATGAAGTGCTTTTGAAGTGTAGTCACTGTTGTAATGTAACAAACCCAGCAACCTCACAGCAATGTGATAATGACCAGATAATCTGTTTCAGGTGTTGGTTGAGGAATATAGCGAATACCTACAGAACTCCCCTGCTCTTCTTCAAATTCTGCCATGGGATCCTTTACGTCCACCTGAGAAAGCAACCAGGGTGTCAATTGTGTTGAATTATATTCAGGTGGAGGACCTTAATTGGGGTTTCACTTGAGCACTCGAAGAGACGCTTACTGAAATTGTGGTGTGGTTGAGTTAGGAGGTGTGTGCTTGTAACATTTCACTCTGTAAATATGTTGGACCGAATAAAGATTGGCTCCATTACTATCCTTCACCAACTGGGAGATGATGGCGTAGTGGTAATGTCACTGGGCTAGTAAAGCAGAGGCCCAGGCTAATGCACTGGAGACATGGGTTCAAATCCCACCATGGCAGCTGCTGGAATTTAAATTCAATGAATTAATTTTAAAAATCCAGAATTGAAAGCTAGTCTCAGTAATAGTGCCATGAAACTATCTCGAATTGTGGTAAAAACCTGTCTGGTTCACTAATGTCCTTTAGGGAAGGAAATCTGCCATGTGGCCTACATGTGACTCCAGACCCACAGCAACGTGGTTGACTCTTAATTGCCCTCTGAAATGGCCTGGCAAGCCATTCAGTTGTCAAGGGCAATTAAGGATGGACAGAAAATGCTAGCCTTGCCAGCGACGCCCACATCCCATGAAAAAAAAATCTAAAAAATTCTGGATTAGAACATTTTAACAGAGGATGGTTGCCTAAAGGTAAAGGTTAGAAACAAAGAAAATAAAATAAGACAGAAGATTACAATCCTAGATGTTATTGCGAGAAATGGCAGAAAGCAAGTGTAAATTGTTGGGTTATGATTACCCTCCAATGTTCTTGGAATCTGAACCGTACGACCAATGGAAGAAAGAAGTGGATACGTGGACACGGGTTATGTCCCTACTAAAGAGGAAACAAGTTATGGCCTTGGCATTGTTGCTTCCCATTAGAAGTAATGTATTTTGTGAATTGGATGCCCATCAGTTGGATACTGATGAGGGTTTGGATCTTCTATTAGAGTTCTTGGATGAAATTTACAAGAAAGGTGATCTATTGAATGCCTATGAGGCATGGTCAGACTTAGATTTTGGAAAACATTTGGTTATTCAATCAATCATGGAATATATCATGGACTTTAAGAGACTGTATAAAAGATTGAGGAAATTCAATTTCGAGATTCCTGGTTCTGTGCTAGCATTTAAATTGCTAGATTATGCTAAGGTGTCACATATGGACAGGTTGCTGGTTCGAACTGGCGTTCAGTTCTCAAACAGAGACTCTCTGTTGGAACAGATGTCTGCTGCCTTGATTAAAAAGTCCTGGAGAAACAGTCCTTTCCTGCAGCCTTGGTGGAACAAATGGGACATCCCACGGTGAGACAAAGAATAGAGGACTCAGTGACTGCTGGATTTCAAAACAGTTCATATACTGGACGCAGGCATCAGTACAATGGAAGAGCAATAGGTGGAATGAGGATGAAAGCAACTTGAGAAGATCTGGCTATTGTAGCCGAAGATAGCACTGGAACAGCAATAATAGGAATAGAGGCCTGCTACCCGACCCGAACCCGACGGGACCCGACGACATGTCGGGTTCGCGTCAGTTCGGGCCCATCTTCAGGATCTGACTTTCAGGTTTGGGTTGGATCGGGCCGAGTCCGGGTCGGGCCGAGTCCAGGTCGGGTCGGGTCGGGTCAGGCCGGACACACATGGTAAGTGCTCTGCTGGTAAGTATTGAAATTAAAAAACTTACCTGAGCTGGGAGGCCGGGACGAAACTGAGTCTGCGCAATGAGCGAGTGACATCACTGTGATGTCATCATGCATGCGTTGCAGCTTCTTGCAGGTTCGGTGTCAGGAAGGTAAGTAAATGATGGTCAGGTCGGGCTCAGGTCAGGTCAAGTTGGGGTGGGTTCGGGTCGGGTCGGGCCCGGGGCTAAATCGGAGGGACTCGGGCCAGGTCGGGCTCAGGTCCGCTGTGGTTTGGTTGGGTTCGGGTCGGGTTCCTTTTTCCCGACTTGAGCAGGCCTCTGCACAGGAATGTCCAAGGACCAGTTAATAGATGCTTCAGATATGACTCCAAGTATCATTATGTGATGAACTGCCCAAAGCAGAGTGGAAGATTACTTGAAATGACATGACATAGAGAATTCTAAGGCAGAAGATGAAGATAATGATGAATCCGAACAAAGTGTGCAAGTCACAAGGAGCCCTGTGGTGAAAGTGTTAACCGCAGACACGATCAGCTGTGCTGTGCCAGAGAGTACTTGCACTTCTACAGTATGTGGAACAGATTGGTTAAAATGTAATCTAGATTCACTCAGTAGTGAGAGTCACGCAAGGTTAACACTATATAAAAGTACTACTTGCTTTAGTTTTGGTGATGATAACACATTGAGGTCACTAAATAGGATTGTAATTCCATGTGATGTTGTGCTGATGTAGTCTCTAGTGAGATACCTTTGCTGTTGAATAAGTTTTCTCTGAAAAAGGCACAAATGTAGCATGATAAGGCACTTGTTTTTTGGAAAGTCAGCGGATCTGCAGTTTACCCAATTAGGACATTGTTGTATTCCCTTAACAAAACCTGATGTTTCTCATCAGAGTTCGAGAAATATTAACGTCATCAGGTGATAGGAATCAGAGAGAGAAAAAGCAAATTCTCTTAAAGCTGCACAGACATTTTGCTCATCCCACTTGTCAAAAATTAAAAACCCTGCTAAAGGATGCAGGTGTGGTTGATGAAGAGTATATGAGGCTAATACAGGAGATTAGTGAGAAATGTGAAGTCTGTAAAAAGTTTCAGAGGATGTGCCACATCCTGTTGTAAGCCTTCCATTGGCACATGATTTTAATGAGGTAGTTGCCATGGATCTAAAGGTATGAGACAAAGACAGCAATGTTTTCATTCTGCATTTTATAGACCCGACAACCTGATTTAGTCTTTCTACAATAATCCAGTAAGGACAAAAGGGTGATTATAGACAAAATCATGGAAAATGGAGAGGGAGCAGACTTGGGGCACCAGCTAAGTTTCTGATTGATAATGGAGGGGAATTTGCCAATGATGAGCTCGGAGACATCTGTGCAAACATGAACATTATGGTCATGAATACCGCCGCTGAAAATCTTTCCAGCAATGGGGTCTGTGAAAGGAATCATGCAGTGATCAATGAAATGCTGCATAAAATCTTAGCTGATTAACTGGACTGCAAGTTGACAATGGCCGGTTCATGCAAAGAATTCACTTCAAATGATTGGAGGGTGTAATCCTTATCAACTGGTCAATGGGCGAAATTCCAAATTGCCTTCTGTTCTGTGCGATAGTCCATCTGCTCTAGAAGGAACAATAATTAGTTCCATTTTTTTCTGCACATTTGAATGCTTTACATGCAGGGAGACATGCTTTCATCAAGACTGAGGTCTTGGAGAAAATTCTGAGAGCTTTGAGACATTGTATAAGATCATCTGAGACACAATTTTATTCAGGAGTTTTGGTGTATTATAAATCAGATGGTCACGGAGAATGGAAAGGCACTGTTTAGGTCATAGGTCGTGATGGAAAGGCAATAGTTATCAAAAATGGAAATCAAACTGTTATGGTTCATTCCTCATGATTAATTGGGTTTGATTACAACATCTCAGAATTTGAGCAGCTGATAGGAAGGAAACGAGGCACCTTGTACTTCAAGTGCTCATGCGTTTTGTGATGAAGGTCCTGAGGAATAGAATACAGTAGATCAAGGGCCGGATAGTAATTTGAGTGATCATGATGAACATGGCAGAGCTATCACATCCAAAGGCCAATTGCCCCTACTGGGTACTCAGGTGACATATATTCCAGAGGGGTCTAATGAATGGAGGGATGCTACAATTGTGTGATATGCAGGTAAAGCTATTGGAAAGTTTAAATATTGGTTGAATGTTCAGGATGATGGCTAAGAAGCAAGGTCCATGGACTGGCAGAATGGGGTGGCTGAGTGAGGAGTAAGAAAGCACAGTGCAAGTTCTAATAATGGCTCCGGAAGTGACTCTTGTGACAGAAAACGATAGCACAATGAAATGAAGGCTACAGAAACGGTCTCCGAACAGAACTAGAAGCAAAAGTCCTCATGACCGTGAAGTTTTGGTAGTTGCCAATAAACATAAGGATAAACTAATAACAGAGACAAAACGAAAGGAATTTGATAGTTGGAGAGGGTTCCGAGTTTATTCTGAGGTACCAGAAAATGGACAGCCAGCCTTGTCACATAGATGGATTTGTGCTGAAAAAGACTATACAGATGGGACTTATAAGGTTAAAGCAAGGCTAGTTGCTAGGAGTTTTGAAGAGTGACTGGTTAAAGTGGACGTTCCCACAGCTGGAAAAGTAATCTTGAAATTGTTTTTTTTAGCTCTTATGGCCATATATTCATGGGAGCGTAGATCAATCGACATAAAAGCCGTGTTTCTGCAGTGCAATACTTTGTAGAGAGAAGTGTTTCTGAAACTGCCCAAAGAAGCAGAAGATGCAGAAGGGAAACTATGGAAACTAAACAAATGAGTCTTTCAACTGAATGATGCCTCAAGGGTGAGGTATTTTTCAGTGCGATTTGTTTTGCTGCCAATAGATTATGTTCAGCTCAAAGCAGATCCCGTAATGTTTTCTTGGTATCACAAAGGGAAACTTTCAGGAATCTTCATGATGAATGTTGATGATTTCTTAAGGGGTTATAGTGCGAAATTTGAGAAATGTGCTATAGATAAGATTAGAGTAGAATTTAAGATTGGGAGTCAGGCTTTGGGGCTTTTAAATATATTGGTTCAGTTTAAATCAACAATCCTATTTACAGAGTGTTAATCCTATCCCAGTTAATCGTGCTCAGTCATCACAGAAAGATGATGTTATATCTAAAGAAGAGACAGAGCAGTTGCAAAGCTTGATTGGTCAGTTGAACTGGTTGTGCATCTGACTAGACCGGATGCTAGTTTTGATGTGTTGCATTTGAGTACTATGATGAAACACCCTGAAGTCGACAATGTTGTAAGAGCAAATAAAAGATTGAAAACATTTAATCTGGAGAAATGTGCCCTTAAATTCCCATCCTTGGGTGGCCCAAAGAACATGAAACTAATCATTTTTAATCTTCCTGGGTATTCGAGTATAGCTGGTTTCATAATATTTCTGATGGATGAAAATGGAAATTGTGCTATAGCTTGGGAAGCTAAGAAAATAAAAAGGGTTGTTAAAAGTACTTTAGCTGCCAAGACACTGGGTCTCATGGAGGCAGTGTCTATGGGATTCTATTTATCAAATATTTAAGTGAGATTCAATACAAGGGTTGTACTGAAGATAGTCTACCCCATGAATGTTATTTAGATATTCATTCTTTGTGGGATAATGTACACTCTACAAAAATTATGAGTGAGAAAAGGTTACAGATTGACCTTGCTGGCTTGAATAAATGCTACAGAGAAAGGAAATCTCTAAAATGAAATGGGTACATGCAAGTTATCAATTGAGTGATTGATTTGTTGTTTTACATAAAGAAATGCTTGTACGAAGAAGTTGTTAGGGGTGCTAGAGGAGGGGTGACTTTATGGAAGGCTTTTATATTTGTTTTGAAATTTTTTCAGTGCATTTTAACTCTAAGCTTTATTTAAAGAGAAAGAAGGGAATATGTTAATTGTATATCAATTATGTTTGATTATATGCAGGTGGAGGGCATTAATTTGGATTTTACTTCAGCACATATAAAGAGACACTTACTGAAACTGTGCAGTGGTTGAGTTAGGAGGTGTATGCTTGTAATGTTTCACTCTGTAAATAAATGTAAGAATGAGTAAAGATTGGCTCCAGTACTTTTCTTTGCCAACTGGCTTTATGGAATATTAACACAGGGTCTTGGTTTAACATCTCATCCAAAAGATGGTACCTCCAGCAGTGCAGCACTCCCTCAGGGCAAAAATGCCAGTCAAGTATTATGTGCTGAAGTCTCTGGAGTGGGTCTTGAACACAAAGTTTTCTGACTCAGAGGCAGGAGTGCTATTTCTGAGCCACAGCTGACATCTAAGAAGCCAAATCTATACATTTTACCAGAGCTTATCTCTTATCTACTTGTTGGGATATTGGCTTACAGAGTTATCTGGAGTGAGAGAATCCTAATATCCAGTGGTGGGTCTGTCCCTCAGATTTTGTTAGTGAGTCAATGCCCTAGAATAAGGTAGACATGCCTGTTCAGGTGTTGGATTGCCAAATCTGCCCCAGAGGTCTGTCTTGATTCTGAGCTTCAATCATCAGGTGTGTTATCTTGGAGCCACCACATCCCAAAGAAATGCCAGTTACCTCTCTCTACTTTCAATAATTGATAGTCACTGGTTGGTCAGCAGACAACTGACAATCATGAGTCTGAGCCCTCGTAAGTTGGACAGCAGGAACATGGAGCTCTTCATGAATATCACCGCTCACCATAAAATGTGTGAGCCCATTGTCATCACCCTTGACCGTCACATGACCAGACAACATATTCCATTCAATGGTGGCATCACCAGTTTATGGTGTGGAGCTTCAGCAGTAATCCAAACTGAACTCTAGAAATAGGAACGTAGATTTTCATATCCGGATAATGGATTTGAGTAGGGGCCATTCTAAGTCTCAGTTTCCTTATTGGATATATGCATTTGTTTTCAGTATGGATGGAAGACCATCACAGTGCAGCTCCTGCTGTGCCTGCCACATTGATGCTTTAAATGTCCACCTTCAGTGTTATATACCTGGCTTACCCGCTGTCGCTTTGCTTTAGCACTCAAGAACAAACATGTACACTGTCTATTGAGCTCCAAAATCTAGTTATTTTTTGATTTTTTAAATGATTACTGTTGACAAGTATCAAAATAACTGCAGTGGGTGAAATTACTTTGTAGTGAAATATTTGTACCTCAATTTATAACTCCTTTCAAAACAGAGGCATTAAACATTATTATTAGTGTTGGATAAACATAACTTTGCAGTTGGTATTAGGACTACTGCTCTTTTTGATATATTAATGATCTGTCCTGGGATTATGCAGGGCATCATTTCAGAGTTTGCAGATGACATAAAACTCCACTCAAAAGTAGAGTGAACGATGTAGCGCGTGGTGGTAAATTTCAGGAGGTCATAGACTGGTGAAATGGGTAGACGCAAGGCAGATGAAATTTAACACAGAGTAGTGTGAAGTAAAGCCTGGCTACCCGACTAGACCCGCTACATGTGTCGGGTTCGGATTGGGTCGGGTCTATATTCCGAGTCCAGCATTCGGGCTCACGTCAGGTCGGGCTGGACAGTGCTGCTTCCGGGAAGTCACGGGATCAGGCTTACCCATGATTCCCCACAACTCCATCTGCAGGAATAGTCTGCTGCCGGAACGGATGAAGGAAATTCGTGTCGGGACGGGTCGGGTCCGCCGCGAAAAAAAAATTCAAGGACTCGGGCTCGGGTCAGGTTCAGGTTGGCTGTGGTCGGGTCGGGCCCGGGTCAGGTTTTAATTTTATACCTGAGCCAGGCTTTAGTGTGAAGTGGTGCATTTTGGTGGGAAGAATGAGGAGAGGCTGTGTGGACTGAATGGTGCAGTTTTGCAGGTGCAGAGGGACCTGGGGTGTAAGGCCAGCAATTGTTGGCCATCCTTAATTGCCCTTGACAGTTGAGTGGCTTACTCAGCCATTTCAGAGGGCAGTTAAGAGTCAACCACATTGCTGTGGGTCTGGAGTCACATGTAGGCCAGACCAGGGAAGGATGGCAGATTTCATTAGTGAACCAGATGGATTTTTACAACAATCGCTGATAGTTTCATGGCACCATTGCTGAGACTAGCTTTCAATTCCTGATTTTTTATTAATTGAATGAATTAATTACTTGAATGTAAATTCTACCAGCTGCCGTGGTGGGATTTGAACCCATGTCCTCAGGGCATTAGCCCAGGCCTCTGGATTACTAATTTAGTGACAGTACCACTACGTCATGGTCTCCCCATTGGGCACCACACTTTGGCAATGATGTCCGGGCCTTGGAGAGGATGCAGAGGAGTTTTGCTAGAATTGTGCCAGGCTGCGGAACTTCAGTTTTGTGTAGAGATTCGAGAAGTTTAGGTTGTTCTCCTTAGAGCAGAGAAGGCTAAGAGGAGGAATGATAGAGGTGTTCAAAAACCAGGAATAGTTTTGATCAAGTAAAGAGAAACTGTTTCCAGTGGCAGAACAGTTGGTAATCAGGGGACAAAGATTAAAGGTGATTGGCAAAAGAACCTGAGGTAACACGAGGAAACATTTTTTTTATGCATTGAGTTGTTGTGATCTGGAATGTACTGCCTGACAGGGTGCTGAAAGCAGAGTCAGAAGTAAAATGCAAAAGAGAGTTGAATAAATACCTGAAGGGAAAAAATTTACAGACAGAGCAGGGGAGTGGGATTAATTGGATAGCTCTGCCAAAGAGCCAGTATAGACATGACTGGCCAAATGGCCTCCTGTACAGTACATTCTATGATTCTATTATAAAGGGACCTTCTATTATGTATGAAAAAATCTGTCTAATGGTCATTATGCACTTCTTCCCTTCTTTATTTCACATTGCCTTTGAGACAAAATTCCAGTCAAATTATATTTATATTTCAGTAAACTAATCAGTAGCATATGTACTAGAAATGGTGAAGAATTTTTGCAATGATAATTAGCTCGATATTACTATGCATTTGTCCTACTTCTTTACATCCAAATTAGAAATGAACACAGCATTATTGTTGCTTCTTCCACCAACCAGGCTGGGTGGCGCCATGATCGTTCAAGTCTCCCTTACTATGTTCATTGACCCGTATTTTGTATACTCACAAAAGCACAAAGTGGAAAATTTCGTAAATTGTCGTTATTGCCAATGCACACAGTTTCAACATTGCTGTTTCGTGCTGTGACTTTGAGATCAAGCTGATATGACAACAAGCCTAAACAGATTGGATGGCCTTAGATGAATTTGTATCAGATAACAGCCCTGGAATTTCTTGTGTGCACAAAAAAACCCTTTCAAACTATAGTTTCAAAAATTGAGGTAAAACAGAGAGGATTTACGGATGTCATCGCACTGAAAAGTAGAAGGAATGCCAAGGGAAGAAGTGTCACTAGAAAAAACCCTTTGTTCCACATCCCTCCATTTGCAGACATTAAATGTAAAAAGAAAGTCTCTTGTACTTGGTATGAGATGTATTTGTTTTCCAACCCCATGAATGGGTTTTCATGTTCTCCTGGTGTCATTTTGACACCAAACTCACCGCAGTGCTCCCTATGGATCCTGTAGCAACTTAGTCTGGTCATCTGTGACTCAGTAGTTTCAAAGGTGGTACTGACTGGGCACTTCCAGGTCCAAATACATTAGATGCTGTTGTGGAAGTACTGAAAGTACATGCCTCCCACTTCCAACTTTGCTCTATTTGCACACTAAGTGCAAGACTACTCACCTCATTTAGATTATTTGCCTCTGTATACATAGCATAAGGTAGGGTGACCAAATGTAACTGTTTTCCGACGACAGTCCCGGATAAAGTACTGTGTTCCCAGGCAAACAATGTCCCTGAAGAGTCCCCAGTTCATAAAACTCACCCCTGAATACCCTAACTTTAAATTTCTTGTGTTGGATTATGTCTAATGCATAAATGATGTACAGCACAGTTTATATAGTGTAAGTTGCCTTGGATAAAGGTGTCAGCTAAATGTCTACATAGTAAGAATAAATGCATTAGAATTGTCATCTATAACATAGATAGTGCAGCACTACTGCAGTTAACATAGCAACAACACTGGCTGAATGGCATATACGTAGAATGTACACAAGATTCAAGATTCAGTGTCAAGTGAATATGGCATTGTCAAAAAAATGGAATTTCTGCTTTAACAATGAGCTTTTAAAGGATTTTCTATATTTACGACCAACCAGAAAAGAAACGTGTGTTATGTTCAGTATGCCAGTCAGTATTTTCCATTTTGAGTGGAGGCGGGACATCTAAAAAAGAACACAAAGGTACCACTGAACGTAAAACTGCTCTCACAGCCTGTTCTAGTTCATGTTATGTTACTGATTTTTTTTCTGTGAACCAACACAGACTAGGCCATACAGACAGTAGGTGCATAAACTGACGTTTCTGAACAGTGTTATTGTATTATTTATAAACAGTGTCTGAATATGCTTCAATGGTATGATGTCACATCTGTGGTAATTATATGCACATTTCTTGTAATATATGTGCAACTGTTAAACTGTTCAAACATAGGCTGCTAACATATTTTAGTCATTCTACAGTAACAATAATGTCGAGCTGAAAAACCAGTTGAGTAACCATTGACATCACTTTATCAGCAATGTGCAATACCAAATTTCTCCCCTCCTTGTTTGAAGACAGTAACTCATTCAGATTTGGTTTTATAGGCTTGTAGCTATTGTGTACCTGAATTGAGTGACTATTCTTTGTGTGTGACCTAGAAAGGGAGTTTTGGAGCCTTTTGAGTGTAGGGTCATTGCACCCAAGTCCACTCTTGAATCCACACATGCTTTCTAGCAGAGGTCACTGGAAGGTTAGAGGAACAAGGAGCTCCGCCTGATTTTTTCCCTCCCTAGGTCAGGGGCACTGAGGTCAACTGTGTTCCCCCCCCCACCCCCAAACTAAAATCCATTAATTTAGCACAGACCAAGGATTGAACCTGGGCCTTCCTGCCCAGCATGACTCAGTACTACTGCAAGAAGAGCAGTTTACTTACTGAGCCATAGATTGAATCCATATACAATATTTATATGATGCACATGGTCATTGTTGGCTTGTGGTAAATGGTTTTCTTGTGAATGGGGATCATGGAATTTATTCTAAAAGGAGAGCTTATGGTATGCAAAATAAAACACCAGGAATTCTTCTGACACATGGGCCCCGATAATTACGGTGAGGGTGCGGGAAGGCCAAAAGCGGCCAAAGAACTCGGCAAGGCCAGGGATGCGAAGGTTTGGCAGGAACTCACAATTGTTTTCTTCCATTTCCCAAATTGATGGGCTGGCTCCCTGTCGGGTGGAAAAACCAGTGACAGGATGCCGTAATATAGAACCCTTGGGGGCAGACCCCGGTAAGCGCGATTGTGAGGCAGGTTTTAGATCGGGACGGCTGGTGGGGTGTTGGGAGATCACCAATCACGGGAGGGGGCAGATAGAGGCCGTGATCAACAGAAGGGAGGCCAAAGGCTACCTTGAGGGGTTTAGGGGAGCCTCTCCCTCGCACACAAAGAGTGCTGTAGAAAAGCACTTACAGAGTTGGCAACTCACGCCTTCCTTTTCGGCTGGCAGCAATTACACTTAAATTAGGTTCCCAACCGCATGGTGGGAGCCTGATTTAAATATGAGAACAAAGTGCCCCACCTCTCCAAGACAGTGTACCCACGGCATGCTATCCACCACTGTAAAAACGGCATCAGGTAGGAGATGTGTTCCCCATTAATTGTAGGGTTTAATGTCTGCCCCCAGGACCTACCACTCATTGTGGTAGGTTAGTATTGAGGCTGTGGTTTCCATGGAAACTACCTATGTGGTTTTCTCAGTAGTTTGCATACGTATTTAACACGGACAGTCAGCATTTCAGGAGTCCTCTCTCAGAAACTGCATTTGCAGGCCATCACTTTCACCCTCAGCACTTGCCCTGGGTCTCCTAACTCCTGTTACTGCTGCTGCTCCAGTTTTTGAACAGTACCCACACACTGTGTTGTGGGAACATTTGTAAGAACAGGAGCGCCCACTGTGTAGTGGCCATCCAAACTGTATCAGCAACAGCAACAATAGGACGTGGGAGCCTGGAATCAACCCGATGAAGGATCCCAAGAGCAGTCCCTCTGGGAGGAGAGAGAGTAAAACCCAAATGTGGCACTTGTCGAAGTGGGGTGTGGAAGGTGGGATGTGTTGAGGTGGGGGTTGGGAAGGAAGGAGTTGTGAGAAGTAATGCTGGGGGAAGTTGAAAAAAACTTCCAAGCTGGTGGGGGAAAGGGGAACAGGATAGGAAAGTCAAAATTGGCATATTGTTGGAGGGGTGGAGAAGAAAGCTCAAAGGCAGTGCTGGTTGGTCATGGGGGGAGGGGGAGAGAAAGGAAAATTTGAGAGCAGCTCTGATCTGTGCATTTCCAGCATTTTCCATTTTTGTTTCAGATTTTCAGCAGTTGCTGTTTTCTCCTTTCATAGATTTTTAAGCTATTCAATCGTAACGTAAAAGTAAGTGGAATTCACCCATTTTATTATGCGGTTAAACGAGTGAAGGAATGATCAGTATACCTACAGTTTCAGTTACAAGCCCACGTCCCACTGCACTTCCCATATAATTACTTGTTTTCACAGGCTTTTTGTAACTTTTGCTGGTATTCTAGGTTTACACAAGTGAGCCTAGTTTAGAAACTGGAGCACAATGATGGGTTGCTACATATCATAAGCCTGGCTCACTCACCCCAAAAAATCCTCATATGCGCACTGAGCATCCATAAATATTCAACCAGTCACTATAGCAACAAGGGTGCTAACCTGTTGAACTCTGCCCTGTAGAAGTTAAAAGAGTAAAACAAGACTGGAATAAAATTCCAATACTAAAAAGCAAGGTTATTTAAAAACATTAACAAGATAAAATGAAATCAACTATACAAATAAAATACTCCAGAGTTAATTAATTATTAATCTGGTTTTATTCCTAAAATTATGTGGTCACCTTCACTTGTGGCATGAACCCTCCAACTTCCTGTTCTGTACATATTGGAACAGATGAAATACACTTTGCTATTTGTGAGGCTTCCAAAATTTCCTTGTGATTTGTTTATCTGGTCAGCCTCACTAGTGGAGATATTTACCATACGTCAAAGGTTGGCCATGACCTATTAAGCATACCAACTATTTTTTTTGTTTGGGAAAAGGGTGATAGTAAAAACTGTGCGATTGAAGGAGTGCAACTTCTGAGTTGAACTTTACAGCAAAAACTTGGGCGTGGTTGGACTGCAAATGTGCTCTAATCCACTCATTAATCGACAGGTCCACCTATGTTTGAATAGCAACATAAAGCACTTCAGCAATGTTTTCCATTCTTTATGACACTATATTTAAGTCAGGGTTAGTTTAAGTCAAGACAGTCATGGACAAGTTTAGGAGCAGACCGAGGATGAAATTTTACCAGGCAGTTGGAGGCAGAATCAGTGTTGGGCAGGTTGTAAAATTGCAGAAATCGATGTCGGGCCAGTAACCTGATGTCTTCCTGCTTCCCTCCTGTTTACCCAGGAGCAGGTTGACAGTGCAGTTGCGAACCCCCATGGGTGAAACACGCAGCCTACTGAGGCAATTAAAACACCAATAAAGAGCCATTTTACAGGTGCAATGGCTCTTTCCCAATGTCGCTGGTGGTGTACGCTGTGTCGGCAAGTCAGCAAGGCAAGGGAGGTGAGTGCACAACGGGAAGGCATTGACACGTCAAGCTGCCATCATTGCAACACTGGAAAAGGGGAAAGTGGCAGTAAATGGGCCAGCCACAGTGCAAGGCAAGAGCTGACAGAAGAAGCTCCTTGAAGCAGTTATTTTGTATATTTTGCAGTGAGAGGGACTTGGTTTCATAGTGCTGAGGCCATTTGGAGTGTTACAGCCAGGTGAGAAAGGTGTCTAGAGGTCCCTCTCAGCCTTCACCTGGTCTTACCGTAACGGTGTTTTATTTTTAAGCACACCGTGTTTTTAGCTCCCCCTTGGTGAATTCTTGTTCACCACTTTTCAACACAAACAGGTTTTCTTAGCTTTAAAGGAGAAAAGTTGAAATTTATTAAACTTGAACTGAAACTGTAATTCAGTTAACGCCTACAGATACACAACGCGCCCACACTATCATGCATACGTGATACACACATACAAATAGAGACTGAAAAGAGCAGAAGAAAAATAAAGTGTAAAAGTTTGTAGCAATATCTGAAGAGTTTTTGTTATGGTTCTTTGAGCTCACTGTAGAATCTTTGATTGTAGGTAGATCTTGCTTTTCGTTAGGGCCCAGCATTCTTCTTAAACCTTGTTCATTGTGGGAGACTTTTCTCTCTTGGGGTTCATGTGTCTTCAGCGGATTTGGAGTTCCATGAGAAAAAGATGGAAGCAGACAGGAGAGGCTGTTGCGAGCCAGCCATGAGAGGTCTTTTCAGTCCAGAAGCAAAAAAACACTCTCAGTTCACACTATTTGTACAATTCAGAAAAACCCAGGTTGCCAAGCAGGTTAGTCATGTGACTAACTGGTCTGACAATGTCTTGGATTGTATCACCTTAGCAGTCTCTGGAATGTTCCTCTTACACATAATACCTGGCGATCAAGGTCCATTGTGGGTTGAATGTGTCAGGGAATCGTCCTTTGTCCTTCCAAGCACTGGCTGTTAATATGCAAATGTCTTTTCCAGCCATGGCTGATCTGTTTAACAAGTCCTTTCTTTACTCCAGTAACAGTTTAAAATCAATGTTCATGACAAAACTAATGTGCCTCATTCTTGGCAGGTGGGGGCCTAGCATGACAGGAGAGATAAAGGGCGGCATCGATATTTAAAGCCGTGTCCTTCTATGTGGACATGGGTTCCACGTACTCTGAGGTAGGGTGGTCCACTGAGGAGGAGGTGCAGTGGCAGCAAGCTATGCAAGCACACCAGCTGCAGCATCCAACACAGGGAATTGCATCTGGATGCAGTAGAGTGATTGGCCAAAGATCTACGTTGAGAAGAAGGCACTATCCTGTGCACTGGATCCATAGGCCAAGGGTCAGTTTCTTCGACCTTACAGCAGCAGTGCCTCTGAAGGCTGTGGCTGTCATGTCAGGTGGACGCTAACCTGTGCGACCTGATGGAGGACAACCTAATGCCATTAGGAGCAGGAGACCACCCATTGCCCAAAGCAGTGAAGGTGACCATCTCCTTGACCTTTTATGAACTTGCCATTGCAGGGCACAGCCACAGGCATCTGTCGGATTTCACAATCCGCAGCCCGCGTACGTATTAACCAAGTCACGGATACCTTGGATAGCAGAGCATCCCAGTACAAGTTTGAAATAGATGCAGCCACTCCAGCCCAGAGGGCTGTTGGCTTCGTCTCGATGACTGGCTTTCCTCAGGTTCAGGAATCATCGATTGCACGCATGTGACGATCAAGGCTCCTATGGACCGGCCAGGTGTATTTGTTAATCATAAGGGCTTCCACTCCTTCAATGTGCAGTGGTATGTGACCACCACAAGAGGATCCTGTGGGTATGTGCAAAGTTTCTAGGGAGCTTCCATGATGCCTTTATCCTTTGGCAGTCTCAGATGCCTCAGCTCTTCAGACCTCCACAGTGGATGGCTCATGGGTGACAATGGATACCCGCTGAAGACCTGGCTTTTGACCCCAGTACATCACCCCACCACAGAGGCACACGAGAGGTTCAACAGGTGCCTTCTATCTACCAGGGCTATAATACAGCGAGCCATTGACTTGCTTAAAATGTGGTTCACCCTGCCAGACCTCAAGAGGTCATTGAAGTATTTCCTGCACTGGATCCACGTCCTCCGCAGCACACTTTGGCTGCTCAACTGCTCTGTGACCTCCAGCTAAGCCTGTTTGGTGAGGCTGGCCATCCTCTGGAAAGAGAATGTGGCTCCGTACCTTCACAGCTTCCAGCATCACCACAAGTGCTATGTCTGTAAATGGTGGGGCTGCCCTTCCATCTTCCTGCTCTTGTTTCTGCAGCTTTGCTGTCCAAAACGCACAGTTCCACCACTGTGCTTGTTGCCAGTGTTCCTTTAAATACTGCGCCCTCAATCAGGCTCCTGACTGTTCCTCCTGCCCACTTCTCCGAATTGAATGGCAAATCCAGAGATGACCTCTTTATTTGCTGGCCCCCGAAAATTTCACCCAGAAGGGCAGCTATTTGCAGTGTCAGGTCGTCAACCAGATATGGTCCCGAAGTTCTGTCAGATTCGAAGTGCATGATGTTCCACCCAAAGTGTCTACTTTAAGTGGAAAATTTTAAAATGGAAACTGGCTTTAGTCACAGCATGACTGACCCTCAGCCTCGTTTGTATTGTGGTAAACTGTCATGTCAATTTCCTTTTTTAAACAGTTCCCAATTTTCTCCCCTTAACACCCAGAGTCTTGCTGGGGCACATTCCAAAAACTGCCCTCTAGAACCTTAATGAAGAAGCCACAGTACAATGTTGGTTCCATTTTGTGTGAAGAGATTCCTCCCGGCATGAGTCCAAAGTTAGCTTTTTACTAATTTCGCTTATGCTCCCTTGCACAACTCTCATGGGCTGGGATTTTATCTGGGCGACAGGGGTCTCGACCTCTGGCAAAAGCACTACCAAGAACCCCTGTCGCCTCTTCTGTGGGAGGCCATCTCCAAACCCTTGAAGCAATGCCATGGATTTACCTTTTTACAATTCACTCCATCATTTTCTTTCTTTTAAGGCTAAAGAGCCTTAGTTCCTTTAATTGAGCCTCTGAGCTCAATCCTTTGTTGGCTCAGTTGGTACCATTCTTGTCTCTGGGTCACAGAGCTGTGGGTTCAAGCCTTGCTGTAGACATGAGTACGTAATCTCGGTTAACACTTAAGCAACATTCTGCGGACGTGCTGGATTGTCGGAGGTGCTGTCTTTTGGATTAGATAAATAATTGAGGCCTCATCTCTTTGTTTAGCTGAATTTAAAAGATGGTATGGCACTTTTCAAAGATAAGCAGAGTTTTTTTTCCCCTGGCCGATTGTTTTTTTTCCCCTCCACCAACACTATCAAAACCAGATTATCTGGTTATTCCTTCATTTGCTGTTTGTGTGGCCATGCAGTGTGCAAATTAGCTGCCCCAGTGGTCTACACAAGTCAATTGCACTTCAGAAGCGATCCATGGGCTGTTTGGGATAACCTAAAGCCATGACATGATGCTAAGAAGAGCATAACATAAGAAATAGGAGCAGGAGTGGACCCCTCGAGGCTCCTCTGCTGTTCAGTAAAGTCCTGGTTGATCTTTTATATCAACTCCACTTTCCAGCCTGACCCCCATATCCCTTGACTCCCTTAGTATCCATAAATCAATCGATCTTAGTCTTGAATATACTCAATGACTAAGCACCCACAGCTCCCTGGGGTAGAGAATTCTAAAGATTCATAATCCTTTGAGCAAAGAAATTCCTCCTCATCTTATTCCTAAATGGTTGTCCCCTTATTCTGATCCTTGCCCCTAGTTCTAGATTCTCCAGCCAGGGGAAACAGCCTGTCAGCATTTACCCTGTCTAGCCTCTAACAACTTTATATGTTTCAATGAGATTCTCTCTCACTCTTCTAAACTCCATAGAATATGGGCCTATTCCACTCCTTATAAGGACATGATGATAATTCCAAGATGCAATTTAAATGTGTTTGTCCTTTCTAAGGATCAGCTTGGTTGGCTTTCTCTCAACAGTCTTTGGGACTTGAAAGTTTCCCTTGTGTCTTGCTGACTGAAATTCAACACATTAAAGGTGTGATCTGATTGGAGCACTCTACAGTTTGAGCATGTTTTCCTATGATTTGCACTCTGCTGATGTGGCACTACAGGCCATCATTGTGTTTGCTGTCTTAATTCTACTCCAAAGCATCTGCACCTGCTCACTTTCCTGAGAAGGTCATTCAATTGCAATCAGAGTTGGGAACCCAGCTATGTTTCCATCCCCACCCTATGCTTCCCTTAGGGTTGCTAACCCTCCAGGAAAATTAAAGATTGATTTCCTGGATACTGCTGTGGGCAGTCCAGGAGAAAAATCATTAGGGCATTAAAAAATTGTGTTTTTTCATTTTCGTTGAGATCTTTCATTTATTAGTTATAAAATATTGGAGATGGAGGGGGAGAAAAGGGCTGTTTGACTGGGCAGGGCATTTGGAGGCAGGAGATTAGGTGATTATGTGTTTTATATATATATATATATTTAATTTAATTTAGAGATACAGCACTGAAACAGGCCCTTCGGCCCACCGAGTCTGTGCCAACCATCAACCATCCATTTATACTAATCCTATATCCCTACCACATCCCCACCTGTCCCTATATTTCCCTACCACCTACCTATACTAGGGGCAATTTATAATGGCCAATTTACCTATCAACCTGCAAGTCTTTGGCATGTGGGAGGAAACCGGAGCACCCGGAGGAAACCCATGCAGACACAGGGAGAACTTGCAAACTCCACACAGGCAGTACCCAGAATTGAACCCAGGTCGCTGGAGCTGTGAAGCTGCGGTGCTAACCACTGCGCCACTGTGCCGCCCTTAGCTCTGGAATTCCCTCCCTACACCTCTTCACCTCTCTACCTCACTTTCCTCCTATAAGACACTCCTTAAAACCTACCTCTTTGGCCAAGCTTTTAGTTATCTGACCTAATATCTCCTTATGTGGCTCAGTGTCATTTTGTTTTATAATGCTCCTGTGAAACACCTTGGGGCATTTTATTACATTAAAGGCACTATATAAATGTAAGTTCTTGTTGTTGTTGAAATCTCCAGGAATACATCCAGAGTTAACAAGTCTACCCCCTGCGTATCCTTAAAATGTGAAAAGCTCTCTTAATAATCCAATCCCCATATGCACACATTCGCAGTCAAAACAAAAAGCAAGGGTTCGATAAGGTAGACATAGAGAAAATGTTTCACTTATGAGGAGGACCAGAACTAGAGGGCATCAATATAAGATAGTCACTAATAATTCCAATGGGGAATTCAAAGGAAACTTCTTAAACTAAAGAGTGGTTAGAATGTGGAAGTTGCCACCACATGGAATCGTTGAGATGAATAGCATAGATGCATTTAGGGGGTAGCTGGATAAGTTCATGAGGGGGAAAGGAATAGAAGGATATGCTGGTGGGGTGAGATGAAGTAAGGTGGGAGGACTCTTACGTGGAGCATAAACACTGGCAGAGACCTGTTGGGCTAAATGGCCTGTTTCTGTAATGTAGTTCTATGTAATAGTCTGAAGTGTGACTTTCACTGAGGTTTCCTCGCAAATATACTTGAGATTTGTCACGTTTTAATTTTTGAAGCGAGAATTTAGAAATTATATCTGTTTTATTTTCAGTTTTATATGTCTTGGCTGATGCTAGGCCACTGTGAAGTGTTTTGCAGCTAGGCAATGGGCATTCAAATGGTTTTGTTTGAAAAAAGGTTTCCATCACAGCTGCTTGAGCCAGATGCTGCTGATAAGGCCATTGATATGGCTGTGCTGCTAAGGATACTGTGCCCTCAAAGTGTAAACAAAACGAGGCTGAAAAAGGACTTTTGTACCTAGTGCGATAATGAGTTCTTAAAGGAGCCTGTCTATTTTTAAAAAAATATTTAAATCTGAGCAATTAACCAATTTTTATTTTAAAATATAACTTAACCATGGAAGTGTCCTGGAACATTTTTTTACTGACCATTCTGATTCAGAACTTTAGTTCAGAATAAATATTTCCAACATGTAAGTGCGACACAAGTAAACACAAGTGATTATCTGCCCTGTTGACGATAGTACAGTGGTGAATGAAGTCACATGTTGATACATCTTCCTGCACGGTCAGTCACTGACCGTCACTGTTCACATGTTGATAGTACAGCTGTGTCCTTCAGTACTGCATAATACTCTTTCATCCAAACCAACTTTGAGCCAGCTGTTACTGTTTCTAAACAGGGGTATTGGATAGTGGACTGTTTTAAAATAGTTCTATAAGTTCCCTACTGTCCCCAACTGATTGTGACTCAGTGGGCAAATGTAGAGCGCAGTGTCGGACTGAGCCCAACAGATCGGGAAGGTCCCATGTTCAATTGCTGGTCCGTGCTGGATTAACTGATCACTTGCAATTGGTCTCAGCACCTCCAGGCAAGTGGCTAGGGATCCTGCTAGAAAGTGCACATGTACAGATGTGGAATGAGGGTATAGTGGATTTTGCTGTCAAGCTATCTCTGTAGATAAATAGTCTGCTGACACAGAACATCAGCCTCGAGCAAGACCAGAGATGAGAAGAAATTTCACTTTCCCTCTTCCTCCCCCTTACAACTGTTTCAGACTCCCAGAAAAAGGTCAAGAGCAACTCCTTCGAAATGAAGCTGCACCAATCACTAGTTGTGAATTTGATTAGAGGTTGTTGGGGATAGATATAGATTGAGATGTTGAAACATGTCCGAAGACCCATTGGTTGTTATGCTGCTGGGGCTGGGAAGGGGTCAACAGAGTCGCGTAGTCTTTGCTACCATTGAAACATGGTAGAAGAAAAAAAACTTTTATATTTTCAAAAGTAGCTGATGGCAGCTGAATCACATGCTTGCCATTGGCTGCATTTTTGCAACACAAATGCTTTCAACATCAGTACCCCTCAGATTGTGTCTTTCTGCGCCTGCCTGGGCTGCAGCCTCTCTGTTCGCAATTCGCTCATCTCTAATTCAATATTTAGTGCTCTGAAATTGCAGTGAATGATATTTCTGCTGCTCATTCTGTGGGAATGCAGTCACTGATCCTGTCTCTGTCCTGGATTTAACACCACCACCATCCCACTCTGCTACCATCTTCTCCCCATCTCTCCTCCCTGATCCTGAGTCATTATTTATGTACATTTGTGGCACTGCATAGAACTGGGAGCTGGAAAGAGAATAGAAGATATGCATTGGAGAGTCCACAAAAGCAGGATCATGTGATCAATAGGGAGCATTTTAAGGAGCCATTTTCTCCAGTTGAGAATCACTACATGACATACTTAGTTGCAATGCACATTCTCCTTGGACCTTAGGGTAGGCATTTTATACACTTTGAAAATGCTATTTTCAGATTAGAGGAATTTACAGTCCTCTCTGTCTTGCTAATAAAATTACAGTAATCAGCAAGTGATTTTGAGTTGTGTTGAATTCATTTCTAGTTGTCATTCATTCTGTAAATACACAGAAACAGACCTTAATGATGGAAGACCTGGCATCTGACATCTTGCCTCATTAATTTGAATTTATGCTTTGTCAACATTTTGCACACACTTGCTTAATTAAAGTGCAAAATTGTAAATGGTTCCAGGCTTTGAGAATAGCAGCTCAAGGAAAAACTGCAATCTTATTTGTAAAGTCAGTCACATTTTACAGTCAATGGAACCCTAAAGTGACCTGCATCTTGGAGTGATAGAGCTGGTCTCTAGCTGATGTTCTACACATGAACATAAGAACTAGGATCAGGAGTAGGCCATTCGACCCCTCGAGCCGAATTCCATAAGATCTTGGCTGATCTGTTTGTGGACTCAGCTCCACTTTCCTGCCTATCCACAATGCCCTTTGACCCCCTTGTTTGTCAAGAATCTGTCTACCTCTGCCTTAAAAACATTCAATGCCCCTGCCTCCACTGCTCTTCAGGGTAGAGAGTTCCACAGACTCATGTCCCTCTGACAGAAAAAATTTCTCTGCATCTTTGTCTTAAATGGGAGACCCCTAATTGTTAAACTATGCCCCTAGTTTAAGTCTCACCCACAAGGGGAAACATGCTTTCAACATCCACCCTGTCAAGTCCCCTCAGGATCTTATATGTTTCAATAAGATCACCTCTCATCCTTCTAAACTTCAATGAATACAGACCCAACCTGTCCAACCTTTTCTCATAAGATAACCCTCTCATCCCAGGAATCAGTCGAGTGAACCTTCTCTGAACTGCTTCCAATGCAATTATATCCTTACTTAAGTAGGAGACCAAAACTGTACACAATACTCTAGCTGTGGTTTCAGCAATGCCCTGTACAACTGTAGCAAAACATCTCTACTTTTATATTCCATTCCCCTAGCAATAAATTACAACATTGCATTTGCCTTCTTAATCACTTGCTGTACCTCCATACTCAACTTTTTTTGTTTTGTGTACTAGGACACCCAGATTCTTCTGCGGCACAGTGGCGCAGTGGTTAACACCACAGCTCCAGAGACCCGAGTTCAATTCTGGGTACTGCCTGTGCGGAGTTTGCAAGTTCTCCCTGTGACCGCATGGGTTTTTGCTGGGTGCTCCGGTTTCCTCCCACAGCCAAAGACTTGCAGGTGATAAGTAAATTGGCCATTGTAAATTGCCCCTAGTGTAGGTAGGTGGTAGGGAATATGGGATTACTGTAGGGGTAGTATAAATGGGTGGTTGTTGGTCGGCACAGACTCGGTGGGCCGAAGGGCCTGTTTCAGTGCTGTATCTCTAAATAAATAAATCTCACAGTTCCGCAATCTCTCTCTATTTAAATAATATTTTGCTTTTCTATTTTTCCGGCAAAATTGGACAATGTTATGCCAATGTGTTTTGCTGAATGATAATTTTCTTTAATCCACTGACTAGAGATCTGAATTTATATGTTTAAAAGAAATTTAAAAAGAAAAGCTACAAGGATGACTTTGCTGGCAGCTTAGGATGGTCACCTAACTTGCAACACTGTATCCTACATTGCAAAGGACTGTGTGGAGGGAGACAAAATAGCTGCATTTCCCAGCAAGAACCAAGACCCAGGAATTTTAAGGGAATTGCCTGTTCTTTTTCTTTTTAACTAGAGAGAAATGCCGCTAACTTCTATGTTTTGAATCACTGAGTGAGTGTCATATGACAAGCCCCTCCCCATCTATGGTTTTAAGCTTGTGTCTTTCTGCAGCAGAAAGAGGAGAAGCTTTTGGACTCTGACATGTGCAGATCCTGGGCGTCCCTCTCTCTCCATTCCAGCTTGAAAGCTTTAAAATCCTGCTTGTTGACTGACCACCTTTGCATACTCTGGCTACAATCAGAAACCCCGTTTGAGGAAATCATCTGCATTGCTGTCTCCAAGAGATCCACTGAACCAATCATCTACCTCTTCAAACTAAAAGCCTCAGGACCACCAAATTCAGCTAGAAGTCAGCCGAATCACCAAATCCCACAGACTGTATACCTTTTTTTCCTGTGGACCCTGACTCAATCAATCTACCTTTCCCCACTCTGTAATCTATTTGTGTGTGTGTAAACCTCTAGTGTGTGTGTGTGAGAGTGAAAGTTGGCGCATAGTTTATTATTTTCATTAGTTCGGTTTAGGTACAATCTTGTTATGATCATAGCAAGTAAGTAATCAAACACCTACTGAATTGGCCAGTACATCCACTTTAAGAAAGAATTAAACCTGTTGTGGTCAAACAAGGAGAGGGAAAAGAGAGAAGCCCTTCGACCCCTCCTCACTTGACCATAACAACAAGTTCATACTTTCCCACTTTCTGAGACTGCTAATGGTTGTAATTTCTCTATCAGTTAAATAATAAGGGAAAAGACCATATGATTCATTTTACTTCCACCAATCGAATGAGGGTGAAAATTTAAATAAAAATTGAATGTTGTAATTCCGCAATAAAAAATAAATTGGAAACACATAGCCCATAGACCTTGATTTTCTGTTGATTTATTTAAATTATTTGAATCCTGGAAAATGTATTTGGGACTATGGTAGAGATGAGGAAGCGTGTTTCATTGAAAGGCAATCTAATTTCTATAATGGTATTTAAATCCTGTCATGACTTTACCCTTTCCATTGGAAGTGAAGTGAATTGGGCAGTGAATTCCAAACACCACTGGACATTTAGAAAATCAAAATGCATTCAGGCAGAGTCAACATGGTTTTATGAAAATGAAATAACGTTTGACAAATTTATTGGAAGTTCTTTGAGGATGTAACATGCAGAGTGGATAAAGGGGAACCAGTAGATGTAGTGTATTTGGATTTCTGATAAGCATTCAATATGGTGCCACATAAAAGGTTACTACACAAGATAAGAGCTCATAGTGTTGGGGTAATATATTAGCATTGATAGGGAATTGGCTAACTAACAGTAAATAGAGAGTCGGGATAAATGGGTCATTTTCAGGATGGCAAACTGTAACTAGTGGAGTGCCACAGGGATCAGTGCTGGGGCCTCAACTATTGGGATATGGAAATGAGCAATAAATGCTGGCCTAGCCAGCGACGCCCACATCCTATGAACAAATAAAAAAAATGATATATGGGAATGACGGATGAAGGGACCAAGTATATTGTAGCCAAATTTGCTGATGATACAAAGATAGATGGGAAAACAAGTTGCGAGGAGGACACAAAGTGTCTCCAAAGAGATATAGTTAGGTTAAGTGAGTGGGCAAAAATTTGGCAGATGGTGTATAATGTGGAGAAATGTGAGGTTGTCCACTTTGAATGGAAATAGAAAAGCAGAATGTTATTTAAATGGAGAGAGATTGCAGAATGCTGTGGTAGAGGGATCTGGGTATAGAACCATAGAATTATAGAAAAGTTACAGCACAGAAGGAGGCCATTCAGCCCATCATGTCTGCGCTAGCTGAAAAAACTAGCTGCCCAATCTAATCCCACCTTCCAGGACCTGGTCTGTAACCTTGCAGGTTACAGCACTTCAGGTGCATGTCCAGGTACCTTTTAAGAGAGTTCAGGGTTTCTGCCTCCGCCACTGATCCGGACAGTGAATTCCAAACACCCACCACCCTCTGGGTGAAAAAGTTTTTCCTCATGTCCCTTGTAATCTTTCCACCAATCACCTTAAATCTGTGCCCCCTGGTAATTGACCTCTCTGCTAGGGGAAACAGATCCGTCTATCTTATGCAGGCCCCTCATAATTTTGTACACCTCAATTAAGTCACCCCTCAGCCTCCTCTGTTCTAAGGAAAACAACCCTAGTCGATCCAATTTTTCCTCATAGCTGCAACTTTCAAGCCCTAGCAACATGCTTGTAAATCTCCTCTGTACTCTCTCCAAAGCAATTATGTCCTTCCTGTAATGTGATGACCAGTACTGTACGCAATACTCCAGCTGTGGCCTAACCAGCGTTTTATACAGTTCCAGCATTACATCACTGCTTTTGTACTCTATACCTCAGCCAATAAAGGAAAGCATTCCATTTGCCTTCTTCACTACTCTATCTCCCTGTTCTGCCTCCTTCAGGGATCTGTGGACATGCACTCCAAGGTCTCTCATTTCTTCTACCCCTCTCAATATCCTCCCATTTATTGTGTATTCCCTTACTTTGTTTGCCTTCCCCAAATGCATTACCTCACACTTCTCTGGATTAAATTCCATTTGCTGCTTTTCCACCCAGTCAACCAAACCATTGATATCATTCTGGAGTCTACAGCTATCCTCTTCACTATCAACTACACGGCCAATTTTTATGTCATCTGCAGATGTCACAATCATGCCTCCCACATTTAAGTCCAAATCATTAATATATACCACAAACAGCAAGGATCCCAGCACTGAGCCCTGTGGAATGCCACTGGAAACTGCTTCCCATTCGCAAAAACATCCGTCAACCACTACCCTTTGTTTCCTGTCACTGAGCCAATTTTGGATCCAACTTGCCACATTCCACTATATCCCACGGACTTTCATTTTTCTGACCAGTCTGTCATTTGGGACCTTGTCAAATGCCTTCCTAAAATCCGTGTATACCACATCCACTGCACCACCCTCATCAATCCTCCTTGTTACTTCCTCAAAAAATTCAATTAAGTTAGTAAGACATGACCTTCCATTAACAAATCCATGCTGACTATCCCTGATTAATCCGTGCCCTTCTCAGTGGCAGCATATCCTGTCTCTCAGAATTGCTTCTAATAATTTACCCACCACTGAGGTCAGACTGACTGGCCTATAATTATTTGGCCTATCCCTCGCACCTTTATTAAACAATGATACCATGTTCACTGAACTCCAATCGTCTGGCATCTCGCCTGTATCCCAGTGAGGATTTGAAGATGATCCTCAGCGCATCCACTATTTTCTCCCTGGCTTCCTTTAACAACCTGGGATACAATTCATCTGGTCCTGGTAATTTATCCACGTTCAAGGGTGTCAGACCCTCTAGTACTTCCTCTTTCATTATGCTTATCGTATCTAATATTTCACACTCCAGTGTCTGCTTCATCCCTCTCCTTTGTGAAGCCAGAGACAAAAAACTCATTAAGAGCCCTGCCCACATCTTCTGCATCCACGCATAGGTTCCCTTATACTTGTACATCTCTGATAGACCTTACCCTTTCCTTAGTTATCCTCTTGCTCTTAATGTACTGATAACATATCTTTGGGTTTTCCTTGATTTTACCGGCCAATAATTTTTCATGTCCTCTCTTTGCTTTCCTAATTTCCTTATTTACTTCACCCCTGCACTTTCTATACTCCTCTAGGCTTTCTAAAGTATTACGTTTTTTGTGACTGTCATAAGCTTTCTTTTTCTGCTTTATCTTACCCTGTATACTTCTAGATAACCTGGGGGCTCTAGATTTGGCCGGATCACCCTTTGTGGGAACTTGTCTACACCGTGCCTGTAGAATCTCGCTTTTGAATGCCTACCACTGGTTTGCCACTGATTTTCCTTCTAGTAGCTGTATCCAGTCCACTGTCACCAGATCACCTCTCAGCTTCGTAAAATTTGCCTGCCCCAATTTAGAACATTTACTCTTGTTTTCTCTTTGTCCTTTTCTATGATTATGCTAAAACAAACTGTATTATGGTCACTATCTCCAAAATGGTCACCCACTGCTACTGCATCCACTTGCCCAGATTCATTACTAAACTAAATCTAGACTAAATCTAGAATTGTGCCCCCTCTTGTTGGGCTTGTTACATGCTGGCTAAAAAAGTTCTCTTGAATGCAGTTCAAGAATTTTGTGCCCTTCACACTGTTTGTATCCCAGTCGATATTAGGGTAGTTGAAATCCCAACTATTATTACCCTATAGTTTTTGCACTCAGAAATTTGCCTACATATTTGTTCTTCTATCTCCCTCTCACTATTTGGAGGTCAAGAGTACACTCTAGTCATGTGGCTGCCCCTTTTTAATTTCTGAGCTCAGCCCATATGGCCTAATTTGATGATTCATTTAGCATATCATCCCTTATTGATACCTTAACCAATCATGCTATATCCCCTCCTTTTTATCCCCTCTCTGTCCTGCCTGAAAACTCTATATCCAGGGATGTTGAGCTGCCAATCTTGCCCCTCTTTAAGCCAAGTAAATAGTGCCGTGTAGCCTTTTATGTCCACCTATGAAGGCACCTTGGTACAACATCTTATCTGAAAGATAGCACCGGCCTTAGTACAGCACCAGAATATCAGCCTAGATTTTTATGCTCAAACCTCCTGAGTGGGACTTAAACCTACAATCTTCTGACTCAGAGGCAAGAATGCTACCAATTGAGCCAATATGAATCACAAAAACTTAGCATACAGGTATTGCAAGTAATTCGGAAGGCAGATGGAATGTTGACATTTATGGCAAGGGGGGTGGAGTATAAATGTATGGAATTCTTGCTACTGCTGTACAGGGCATTGGTGAGAACACACCTAGAGTACTGTGTACAGTTTTGATCTCCTTACTTACGGAGGGATATACTTGCATTAGAAGCAGTTCAGACAAGGTTCACTGGGCTGATTCCTGGATGAAGAGGTTGTCTTATAAGAAAAGGTCGATCAGGTTGGGCCTATATTCATTGGAGTTTAGAAGAATCAGAGGTGATCTTATTGAAACATATAAGATTCTGAGGGGGCTGGGCTGGGCAGTTGCTGAGAGGATGTTTCCCTTTGTGGGTGAAACTAGAAATAGGGGGCACAGATACAAAATAAGGGGTCTCCAATTTAAGATGGAGATGAGGAGGAATTTCGTTTCTCAGAGCATTCATTAATTTTTGGAATTCTCTTCCCTAGAAAGCAGTGGAGGCTGGGTCATTGCATATTTTCAAGGCTGAGCTAGACAGATTTTTGGTCTACAAGGGAGTCAAGGGTTATGGGAGGCAGGCAAGAAAGTGTAGTTATGATAACAAATCAGATCAGCCATGATCTTATTGAATGGCAGAGCAGACTCGAGGGGCCAAATGGCCTACTCCTGCTCCTATTTCATATGATCTTATGTTCTTATGTTACCTCTAACTCTGCAACCCCTCCTTCTGAACTCTTCATTCCACTGAATCTGACTCTGGTTTCTTTGGCTTCCACCCTTCCTTTACCCTGGTATGTGGTAACTGTGCCTTCAGTCACTTAAGCAGCATGGCCTGGAATTCTCTCCCAAGCACTCCACCTGTCCTTTTCCTTCTCCTTTAAGACCTTCCGTAGAATGCACCTCATTTCATGAAAAATAGGGATACTTTTAACCCTCAAAAACAAATGGGTTGGTGTCAGGTGAGGTGTTAAAATTTTTAAAATCCCAAACCCGCCGCCAACCATCCTCTTCTGGGCTGAACAGATGTGGGACAGGAAGTGGGCAGCTGATCTGCTCCCAGGAGGCAAATTGGCTATTTTAATATTATAATGAGGTGGGAGCCTCACACTTAACCTACTTTACATATTTAACCCTGGCTGGTCAAGTTTCTCAGGCCTTAATGAATGCAGCTCAAGAGAGGGAGGCCATCTTCGGGGGAAAGGATAAGTTCCCTTA
This sequence comes from Heterodontus francisci, assembly GCF_036365525.1. Taxonomy (NCBI): domain Eukaryota; kingdom Metazoa; phylum Chordata; class Chondrichthyes; order Heterodontiformes; family Heterodontidae; genus Heterodontus; species Heterodontus francisci. The sequence goes on along the minus strand of NC_090379.1, from coordinate 87,553,541 downwards.
CAGCACTACTCAATATCCTACACATCAAGAGCTTTGTCAGATATGAGACACGCTATGCGGTTATAGAAAAAGAAGCTCTAGCCATCACATGGGCATGTGAAAAATTTTCAGACTACATCATTTGATTATGTGTCATCATCGAGCCAGACCACAGACCTTTTGTATCGTTGTTAGACAAAAAGGAAATTGCAAAAATGCCTCCATGTATACAAAGATTTTGTCGAAGATTGATGTGGTATACGTATGAGATAGTATACGTCCAAGGGAGGTTACAATCATCAGCTGATGCACTATCAAGGGCGACGGTAGACCATCCAACACAGGAAGACGTGAATTTTGTATGCGACATAGGATCATATTCACAACATACTGCACAAAATTGGCACACGGAAGTTACGAGAAATGCAACAAGCCCAAAAAAGCGATGAAGAATGCATTTGTGTTAGGCAGTATTGTACACAAGGGTGGCCACAGGAAAGTCCAAGAGGCAGAACAATGAAGGCATTCCATGAGTGTAGGAAATACTTTGCTATAATCGATGACTTATTAGTTTACAATGACTGAATTGCTATTCCTAGTGCAATGAGATCCGTTATCTTAGATCGTCTACACCAAGGCCATTTGGGTATAACCAAGTGCAGACTGAGGGCACATTCTTCGGTATGGCGGCCTGGGATATCTAAGGACATCAAGATCATGATCCAATACTGTCAGACATGAGCGATGCAGAGGCCAGAACAGCACGAACCTCTGCTAATTACCCAATTTCCAACTAGACTTTGGCAAAGGCTAGGTATGGATTTATTCATGTTTAGTGGGAAGACATATATAATCATCATCAATTACTTTTAAAGGTGGATAGAAGTCCAAAGATTACCTTCTACGACCACCGACGTAGTTATCACGATTCTTCAAGACATCTTTGTGACACATGGGATTCCAGATGAAATATTATCAGACAACAGACCACGGTTTGTGATTGAATGTTTTATTCAGTTTGTGGTGAAGATGGGCTTTCAGCATCTCACAGGCTCACCGAGGTATCCACAGTCCAATGGTGAGGTGGAAAGAGGTGTGAGAACCATAAAGACTTTACTAAAGTAAAGTGAAGATCTTCCAATCTCACTCCTAATTTATTGTTCAATGCCATTAATGTGTGGATTATCACCAACAGAATTGCTGATGAGCAGGAAGTTAAGAACACAGCTTCCAATATTTCCTCAGAAATTGATTCCTGGATTGAAAGCTCAAGACTATGAGAAAGTACGAGATAGGGAAAACTCCTATAGAAAGAAACAAACCCGGAATTATAATAGAAGATTTCGAGCGAGAAGCTTACCCAAATTCAACATTGGTGAAAGAGTATGGATACGTGACCTGGAAAAGGAAGCTACAGTAATCCATAAACACAAAGACTATCAGTGATTGTATGTGATACATGACTGAAGGCAACATACGAAGAAATCGGAGGAATATCATTCCTATTCCCCAAAAGCAACAGCCAGTAATTCATTTGGAAGACCCAGAGGAAGATGAACAAACCCAAACTGAACAGAATGCTACAGTCTGTAGTAAAGTTCAACCAATGCAGACTTACAAAGAAGACTACTGATCATCCCAGACAGACTATAAACTGATCGGGGAGAGTTGTCAAACCTCCTATCAGACTTTGGGCCGCACAGTGGCACAGTGGTTAGCACCGCAGCCTCACAGCTCCAGCGACCCGGGTTCAGTTCTGGGTACTGCCTGTACGGAGTTTGCAAGTTCTCCCTGTGACTGTGTGGGTTCCCGCTGGGTGCTCCAGTTTCCTCCCACAGCCAAGGACTTGCAGGTTGATAGGTAAATTGGCCATTGTAAATTGCCCCTAGTGTAGGTAGGTGGTAGGAGAATGGTGGGGATGTGGTAGGGAATATGGGGTTAATATAGGATTCGTATAAATGGGTGGTTGTTGGTGAAGTCAGAGACTTGGAGGGAGAGAGGGTAGTTGTTAAGTCATGAATGTATGTATTTTTGAGGAAATGTTGAATAAAGACTTGGGGGGAGATGTAGTATAAGGATGTAAAGGGTTAATACTGGAGACAGTGAGAGTGACTCCTCCAACTGTATGAGTGATGATGTAACAGTTACATGGTATAGGCTTGAGGAGAGGAAGAAATAGCAGCACAGAGGATCCTAGCTTAGGAGGCTTGTGGAGAGTGTATACAGTAAATGTAAATAATAAAAAGTTGTTAGTTGACTTTATCCAGAGTCCAAGACTTTCTCCAGAAAGTTCTAGCAATGCTACAAATACAACAACAGCACACAAATGTCATAGCTGTACTGAATAGCTTGGCTAGACAAGTGGGTAGTACATGCATAGGTTTTCAGCACCAAAGCCAGGATGTTGTCAAAGCCATATCTTTGCTGTGTCCCAAGCACTCAACTGCTTCTGAATGTTGTGTGGAATGAACTGAATTGGCTAGACATTGTTATCTATGATGGTGGGGGCCCAGTGCAGAGGCTGTCTAGGATCATTCACTTTCTGAAGACACTTGCAAACATTTCAGCCTTTTCTCTTGCATGCACATGCTCAGCTTCAGCATGGTTAAGCTTCTTTCTCCTCTTAGTTGCCTAGTTAGTCACCACTATTCCTAGCTAGATGTCGTAAGGTGACAGATCTTTACTCTGATCCATTTATTATGTAACCACTCAGCTCTGTCTAGAGAAAGCTGCTTTTGGTGTTTAGCATTCAGTAATAATTAGGTAGCTGCTTTCCTGGGGTCAGATCTTATTCTAAGGTATGTTGCTGCTGCTCCTGGCACACTCCACATTGCACTGTGGTTGATCACTTGACTTGATGGTGATCAAGGAGAAAAGGGCCAAAAGAAAAAAAGAAACATGAAAGTAATGGACTTGGGTCCAGTGTGGTAGTTAAAAAATGCATGTGAATGGAAACTATGGGAATTCAGGTCACATAAGCATGGCAGATATTGGGAGTAAATGTTAACCTGTAAAGTAAATGTTAAACAAAGTGCTAAAGCATTGGATAGATTGTTGGAGGAAGGTCAGGAGTTCCATGCTTTTTGAACTTTTAGGAAAGAAGGGAGAGGAGACAATCTTGGTTTCAACCCGATAAGAATGCAGGGCAAAGTAATACAATATGGGGCAGCACATCTGCAGCTTGCGAAGAACAAACAGATTGACCACAGCAGTATCAATAAAATAAAGGGAGATGAGATAGATCGTAACCAACATAAATAGATCGAAGGAACGTCAATGAGAGAGAGTAAGCTTTTTCTTCTCTCCTGTTCAGGAGTGAGGGAAGTTTAGATTGGAAGCTTTATTGAATTCTTGAACAGGCTTGGACTTGAAAGAGAGCAAACAATATTGTGCATTGCTTCGTGATAATGCATAAAATATGCATGTTAAATTTATGTGCCTTCAGTGACAGTTCATTTTTTTGAAAAGCTCAGAATAGTTCTAGACATTCCTTTTATATCTGTGTGACTGGTTCTTATTTTGGATCTTTAATCAAACTACGTTTTGACAGCTTTAATGAATTATATCAATTTCAGTGTCATAGTTTGCTCTGGGGGGGGTCAACATTCAAGTTTGAACCCTCCTCTGTGCTTCTGGCGTGGGAGTGAAAATGCACTAACTGGCCACTGATTGCTGTGTTGTGAGCTGTTAGAAAGTGCAGCGTCTCTAGTCTCTCCTCAGAAGTAAATTCTCTCACCTCTGGTCTCATCTTAGTGTGACTGGATTCTGAGGTAAAAATAATGGTGAGGATGTCAGCGCCCACTGTTATCAATGTGTAAATCAGACAGCAACTGGTGACTGCACTTGCGCAGTAAAATGTGTAAATCAGGAAGTTTCTGGCTGAGTTGTCCTGCTCCTCCAGAATCTGTGCTATACAGATATCTCACAGAGACACACCACTCAAATACATAGAAAGCCATGAAGTTGCTTTACTGACTTGATATTTTCTGTTACGACCAGATGAGAAAGGTGTCTAGGGGTCTTTTGCTGTCTTCACCTGGTCTTATTGTAACAGGATTTAGTTTTAAGCACACTGTGTTTTGAGCTCCATCTTTGTGTATCCTTCTTCACCACTTTCCAATTATAAAGTAAAGAAATGAGCACAAACAGGCTTTCTTTGGCTTAAAGAAGAAAGATTAAATTTATTAAACTTAAACACTAATATGGTTAATGCCTATGGATACACAACACACCCACGCTAGCATGCACAGACGATCTTCTTTGGCCTCCTTGTCTCGGGAGACAATGGGTAAGCGCCTGGAGGTGGTCAGTGGTTTGTGAAGCAGTGCCTGGAGTGGCTATAAAGGCCAATTCTAGAGTGACAGACTCTTCCACAGGTGCTGCAGATAAAATTGGTTGTTGGGGCTGTTCCACAGTTGTCTCTCTCCTTACACTTCTGTCTTTTTTTCCTGCCAACTGCTAAGATTCTTCGACTCGCCACGCTTTAGCCCCGCCTTTATGGTTGCCCGCCAGCTCTGGCGAACGCTGGCAACTGACTCCCACGACTTGTGATCAATGTCACAGGACTTCACGTCACGTTTGCAGACGTCTTTAAAGCGGAGACATGGACAGCCGGTGGGTCTGGTACCAGTGACGAGCTCGCTGTACAATGTGTCCTTGGGGATCCTGCCATCGTCCATACGGCTCACATGGCCAAGCCATCTCAGGCGCCGCTGGCTCAGTAGGGTGTATATGCTGAGGATGTTGGCCACCTCGAGGACTTCTGTTTTGGAGATACGGTCCTGCCACCTGATGCCAAGAATTCTTGGCTGATGTATGTTGTCCAGGCCTCGCTGCCGTAGAGCAAGGTACTGAGGACACAGGCTTGATACACTCGGACTTTTGTGTTCTGTGTCAGTGTGCCATTTTCCCACACTCTCTTGGCCAGTCTGGACATAACAGAGGAAGCCTTTCCCATGCGCTTGTTGAATTCTGCATCGAGAGACAGGTTACTGGTGATAGTTGAGCCTAGGTAGGTGAACTGTTGAACCACTTCCAGAGTGTGATTGCCGATATTGATGGATGGGGCATTTCTGACGTCCTGTCCCATGATGTTTGTTTTCTTGAGGCTGATGGTTAGGCCAAATTCATTGCAGGCAGCCGCAATCCTGTTGATGAGTCTCTGCAGACACTCTTCAGTGTGAGCTGTTAATGCAGCATCGTCAGCAAAGAGGAGTTCCCTGATGAGGACTTTCCGTACTTTGGTCTTCGCTTTTAGACGGGCAAGGTTGAACAACCTGCCACCCGATCTTGTGTGGAGGAAAATTCCTTCTTCTGAAGACTTGAAAGCATGTGAGAGCAGTAGGGAGAAGAAGATCCCGAACAGTGTAGGTGCGAGAACACAGCCCTGTTTCACACCACTCAGGATAGGAAAGGGGTCTGATGAGGTGCCGCTATGCTGAATTTTGCCTTTCATATTGTCATGGAATGAGGTGATGATACTCAGTAGCTTTGGTGGGCAACCAATCTTTTCTAGTAGTCTGAAGAGACCACGTCTGCTGACGAGGTCAAAGGCTTTGGTGAGATCAATGAAAGCAACGTAGAGGGGCATCTGTTGTTCGCGGCATTTCTCCTGTAGCTGGTGGAGGGAGAACAGCATGTCAATGGTGGATCTCTTTGCTCGAAAGCCACACTGTGCCTCAGGATAGACACACTCAGCCAGCTTCTGGAGCCTGTTTAAAGCGACACGAGCGAAGACTTTCCTCACTATGCTGAGCAGAGAGATTCCACGGTAGTTGTTGCAGTCACCGCGGTCACCCTTGTTCTTATAGAGGGTGATGATATTGGCATCGCGCATGTCCTGTGATACTGCACCCTTGTCCCAGCACAGGCAAAGCAGTTCATGTAGTGCTGAGAGTATAGCAGGCTTGGCACTCTTGATTATTTCAGGGGTAATACTGTCCTTCCCAGGGGCTTTTCCACTGGCTAGAGAATCAATGGCATCACTGAGTTCTGATTTTGTTGGCTGTACGTCCAGCTCATCCATGACTGGCAGAGGCTGGGCTGCATTGGGGGCGGTCTCAGTGAAAACATTCTCCCTGGAGTACAGTTCTAGGTAGTGTTCCACCCAGCGGTCCATTTGCTTGCGTTGGTCAGTGAGTGTGTCCCCTGATTTAGATTTGAGGGGGACAATCTTCTTGATGGTTGGCCCAAAAGCTCTCTTAATGCCATCATACATTCCTCTGATATTTCCTGTGTCAGAGGCCAGCTGAATATGACTGCATAGGTGTTGCCAGTAGTCATTTGCGCAGTGCCTGACTGTTCTTTGCAGCGCTTCTGGCTGCTTTAAGTGCTACAGATGTTAACTCGCTGGGGGCTTACTTGTAGTTCAGCAGTACAATGCGCTCAGTGGCTATGACAGGTTCCAGCTCTTCAATGTGAGATTGAAACCAGTCTGCATTCCGCTTCGCACGATTGCCATAGGTGGTCATTGCTTTTTCAAGTGAATTTAGAAACTTGCGTAACAGCTGTGGATGAGAAATTCTGCTCGTGTTGATGCGCGGGCGGCCCTTCTGCTTGGAGTGATGCAGCTTCTTTGGTTTGAGGCTAACCTTGCTGCACACCAGGGAGTGGTTGGTGTCGCAGTTCGCACTGTGGAAGCTGCGTGTGATTTGAACGCTGTTTAAAGAGGCTCGCCTTGTGACGATGAGATCCAGCTGGTGCCAACGACGTGATCTTGGGTGCCTCCAAGAAACCTGGTAAGAGGGTTTAGTGTGAAAGAATGAGTTTGTGATGCACTTTTAGAACACAACATATCTCATCTGCTGTTTTCTTCAAAAATGAACAAATATTCACACCAAGTGTTTTTTTTGTCTGTAACAGAGCTCTGAACAAAAATCCCTTTTATTTTTCTGGTTAACCAGTGTACCTATGTGTGTGTGTGTATGTGTGTGTGTGTGAGGGGCTAAGGTCAAAAAGGAACTTTAATATTTCAATGTGTGTTTATGCTTTATTTCATTACTGGTTAAGACTTGTTTTATAATAAACTGATAATTTTGTTGTTCATGAAAGAAACCTGGTTGGTGAATTTTATTCTGGGAAAAATAGGGTGTATGATTGACCGTATCGGTAAGTCGGAAAAAAATTTGAATATGTATTGTGACCTGTGGAGAAGTGGAGCTCGAATAAACAGTGCATTAGTCCCGCCTCAGTTATAACAGCTGTTTGTTAATGAATCTTCAATCTGATTGGTTAAGGAGATGCACAGTGTTTGCCCTGTTCACATAGGTCCCAGATACCCTGGAGAGGAATATGTGCCTTTTTGGTAGTTGGCTGACAGGAACTTCTAGTGCAAAAACCTGTAGAAAATCTTTAGGCAGGTGCAAATGTAATGATTGGCTAGCACTATTTGTTTGCTGCTGATCACAAATAACTAGGCACAGAACTTCCTCGTGGCTGGTCCCACCCCACACCGGAAGCAATACAGTGTTGTGGTCATGGGGCAGGCAGAGGTGACAGGTGCCCCTGCGAAGGTGAAGTACTTTTTTCCTGGGTTGCTAGGGAAATTCTAATAACTAACAAGAGGTTATGAAATGCTAATGCTGATATTATTTTGGAAGATGGTGCAAGCAAGCACTGTGCTATGTTTCACAGTCATGACTGGAGACCTTTTCTTCATTGTTACCATGGCAGCAGTACTTATTTTTCTTTGTTGTCTTTGCAGTCCTCAGAAACATTCCCCTGTAATTGAGTCACCATTCCCATTTACTCAGCGATACAAAAGCAAAATGCTGCAGGTGCTGGAAATCTGAAATGAAAACAGTAGATGTGGGAAATGCTGAGCAGCTCAGGCAACATCTGTGGAGAGAGAGAAACAAAGCTCACGTTTCAGGTCAATGACCTTTCACCAGAACTGGAAAGTGTTCGCGATGTAACAGATTTTAAGCAAGTACAGTGGTGGGAAAAAGAACAAAAGGCAAGATCTCTGATAGGGCGGCAGGAAGGAGAGATTGAATGACAGAAAGGATGATGGTGCAAGGCAAAAGGAGATGGTAATGGGACAAGTAAAGAAACAAAAGAAAGGTCTGGAGGAGGTTTGAAAGGCAAAAGCAGAATCATTACCAACAGCTATCTGAAAAAATGGGGCAGAGATTATGATCTGAAATAGTTGAACTCACCATGTTGAGTCTGGAATACTGTAAAGTGCTTAATTGAAAGATGAGGTGCTGTTCCTGCAGCTTTCATTGAGCTTTATTGGAACAGTATAGGAGGTTGAGGACAGAGAGATCAGGGTGGGAATGGGGCAGAGAAATAAAATAACAGGCCTCTTCCCACTTTCCCTGCCTTTGTACTTGTTTAAGACCTGTTACATTGCTAACTTTTTCCCGTTCTGGTGAAAGGTCATTGACCTGAAACGTTGAGCTGGATTTACAGTCGGGTTGGGGAACTGGTTATGGGGGCTGGTTCTAGATCCTGACCCCGCACAGCGTGCTTTATGTATGCCCACGGGGATTTTCAGATCCTCAGCCAATAAAAGGCCAGGGAGCAGGTGCGCTGTCCAATCAGGGCTCCCGATACTGGAGGGTTAACAGGAGGCCCACCAGCTCTCATTGATTGGCAGCCCCACCGGCCGAGGTGGGGCATGCTGATCTGAAGATGGAGAGAGAGAGGGAGAAGGCCAGGTAAGTTTTCTTGATCTTTAAAACTGACATAGTTGCCTGGCCATGATCCTGGAGGGGCAACTCCTCCCTGGAGGGGAAACTGCTCAACTTACACCATCTTTAATCCAAAACCAAAATCACTCCAACCTCAGTCATCGAGCTTCAATATACAGATAATGTTTGTGTGCGCGCTCACTCTGAAATTGAGCTCCAGATCATCCAGATCATCTCCTGCTCAGAAGCAGATGAGAAAATGGATCTTTCACGAAACACTTGGAAAATGAAGGTCCTCTTCCAACCAGTTCCCACAGCACAACACTTTCCCCTGTCAATCAAGATCAATGGCAAGATCCTGGAAAATGTGGACCATTTTAGATATCTTGGGAGCCTCCTCTCGGCGAAGGCAGACATCGACGATGAGGTTCCTCATTGCCTCCAATGTGTCAGCTCAGCCTTCGGCCGACTGAGGAAGAGAGCATTTGAGGATCAGGATCTCAAACCCGAGACTAACATCATGGTTTACCGGGCAGCACTGATCCCTGTGCTCCTATAGAGACTTGGACAACCTACAGCAGGCACCTCAAAGCACTGGAGAAGTACCACCAGAGGTGACTACACAAGATCCTCCAAATCCGGTTGCAAGAAAGGTGGTTCAACAGCAGCGTCCTCTAACAAACCAACCTGCCCGGTATCAGAGCATTAATCACCCAAAACCAGCTCCGCTGGGTGGGACATGTCGTTCACATGCCTGACACCAGCAGCTGTTCTACTCAGAACTTGGTCATGGCAGGAGACTCCCAGCAGGACAGCAGAAATGCTTTAGAGATGTCTTCAAAGCATCCCTGAAGAGATCCAACATCCCCGTTGACTCATGGGAGTCCCTGACTCGTGACCATCCTAGATGGAGAAAGTTCATTCGGGAAGGCTTCATGCACCTCGAGGGAAGTCTTCGGGAACATTAGGAGGCAAAGTCGAGGCATTGGTGGGAGTGCACAAATCTCTGAACTACTCATCTACCTAACCCTTCAAACATGCATTGGTCTTATCAGCCATCTCAGAACCCATCTCAGAACCCTCAGAGTGGAAGCAAGACGTCCTTAATTCCGAGCGACCGTCTGATAAGAAGAAGTCATCATCCCTCCCACCTCCCACCCTGAGCCCACCCATATTTGCCGGGACATGGTCCATGCTGGCGTGGACAGCCTGCTTTGCTGATTGCAAATTCCAATCGCGCAGGTAAGGCCCCGTAATTGCTAATAATTGGCCTTAACTGGATGCCCGGCAGGAAGTGGCAGGCAGCTGATCTGACCCCAAGCCTCCCTCATTCAAAATGGCTCAGGGTCAGGATCATGGCGGCGAACCGGCACGGAGGGCGGCGGCACCAATTGCGGGCCTGCCCGCCTTCAATCCAAAAATCCAGCTCTGTTTCTTTCTCTCCACAGAGGGACCTGACCTGCTGAGTAGATCCAATATTTTATGTTCTCATTCAGTCAGTGTACCCAGTGATAACGTCTTTTGTCTTGTGGCCTTGTCTGATTGCTATCTGCAATAAAGGGGCTTAAAATAACATCAGGACCTGGATTTTCTCGTCTCAGACCTTAATCTCCAATCCAACCCAAAGCTGCCTGTTTGATTCGGTTAAAATTCCCCCCAGAGTACATTTGTGTTTATGCGTGTATTAGAGAGAAATGACAGATTGCACATTTATTTTTGTTTTGTGTTCCATAAACTTTAGAAAGTATATTAAGCTAAGAGATAGAGTGTCTTAACTTATTCTACATTGAGGTTGTTTTTAAAAAAATTTCAAAGTAAACAGAAGGCTCTAATCACATGTGTTTTGTTGACAGTTAGGAAATGTAAACTTACTAATTATGGACACCAGTGAGACAGAAGGAGAGAAACAGAGACAGGGAGAGGTGTAAACAATGCCTTTCCTCATTCTGATTTAACTTCTTTAAAAAGAAAAAACAAGTAACTTGATTTTTAAAAAATACAAAGACACTCTGAAGGAAACAGGATGGTAAGGCAGGAAGGACAAATAGGAGAAAGGAAATTTGTTGACAGTAAGGCATCCCTTGGCCTGTTACAACTAGAAAGGAGAAAAGTAGTGGAAAAGCCAAGGGGTAGAGGATGCGATTGAAGCGAGGACGTGGGCGAAAACATGATTGAGACAGGAAAGGGATGATAAGGGAGCCACTGAGGCCTGCTTCAACATTTTTCCTGTTATTCCCATTGGAAAATGAAGCCAACAGCTTCTTTCCCCACCATCAACCGCATCTTAACTGAAAGGAAAGAAGAAAAATACAAAGAGAGCAGCAAAAAAAAAGATTTGAGTGGAAAGAGAAAGAGCTATGAAGAAGCAGAGACAGAAAAATAGAAACATGAATAACATGAAGATGTTAGTTTAGGCAGGCATCAAGATCGGCGCAGGCTTGGAGGGCCGAATGGCCTGTTCCTGTGCCGTATTGTTCTTTGTTCATTGTTCTTTGTTCAATAGAGACAGGTAAGAGACAGATCATATTCTCTGATTTACCTTGTGCGATGCCAGAGTATATCCACTAATCAGTCTATTAATATAATCCATTACTATTCTCTGGTTTAATATTCCCTACATGAGATTGCATTTATATCTGGCTGATCTGAAAGTAAAACTGAATATGCCAGTTCATTCAGACAAGCTAACAAAACCGGCCTGCACAGAGTGGTTCAAGGTTTAAAGTTTTATTGCATATTGTCAAATCTGTAGGCAAGCCATGTTGCCTTAATCTCACCCAGGAGACTGTCGTGCAGGAGCAGCACAAGGCCAAAAATACTAATGACTCTATTACTGTCAAGTCACTGTAATAATGGCCTTGCATGTCAGCTATTAGATCAGCACTTATAGCAACATCAAAGAAAATGTATTGCATACTGTGATATGTGTGGCGTTATTAAAATGTTCAGGGCTGAATTTAGTGAGTCTATCGCAGGTCCCGGCAGTGGACCTGGAAGTGGGCGCTGTTCCTGCTAGACACGTGGGCAGCCGATCCACTGCAATCACGTGGCGGGCAGACACTTTACATAATGGAGGCGCGGGCCTGGCAAGTCACGCGGCGGAAGCAGGATGCGGGACACCGAATATGGAGTCGGATGACTCCGGTGCGGGTGCTGGCGCCAGATTTAAAGCACTGCCAACCCTGCTTGCATTGCTGTCTTGCACTGATTTGCTGCTTGTTCTTCACTACTGAGACCAGTGTTGCAGTGACTCTGGACCTGGCATCCCCTGGAGGCAGACCTCAGAGGATTGCAGAGGCAAAACATCGAGAGGTTGGCAACCCTCATAGAGAGCCAGATCCCATAGATGTGCGGAGACCTACAGACCATCGCCTTGACCACAAGCTCAACGCAACAGGCAAGGTGAGAGAAGGATGAGGCGTCTGGAGTCTTCTCCTTGTCCTTCTCTGGTGAACAGGGAGGTTCAACTGAGCCTTGAAAGGGAGGAGGAGAGGCTGCTCTCCACAGGTGGCCCCACGGTTTAGTGATGCTTCCCTTGAGATTCTCCTCCAAGCTGCAAGGGAAAGGCGAGAGGCTCTCTTCCCTAGCAATGGCAAGTTCCCTTAAACTTCCTGGGTCTTGGTTATTGTCGGGGAATGAGCAGCCATTTCGTCTCCCTCCTCACAAGCCTTGCAACGTAAGATACAGTGTTGCAAATTAGGTGACCATCCTAAGCTGCCAGCAAAGTCATCTTTTTTAATCCATTCTTTTTAAAATTTCTTCAAAAATCTAGATTCAGATCTCCAGTTAGTGGATTAAAGAAAATTATCATTCAACAATTGGTCACCTCCTTGATGCAGCAGTGGGCTGCTGCCTTGGAGACCCCACACGTGCACCCGGTAGATTCTTGGAATGATCCATACGTGTAAAAGTTTCATCCCATGGTGATCTTCATGGCCACTGGCATAGATTGGCCCCCGAATCCCATAGGACACAACTCGTCCTACAGCAGGGCACATAAGTCGGTGACAGCCTACTCTGAGAGCCATTGGCTTCACTGACAATGCCGCTCAGACATTTGGAGCTAGTTGAGTCAAGTCTGGTACACTCTCTGGCACAGGTGGGCCCTTCTTTGCATGGCTGACTGCTGCTCTCATCGTGGAGTTTCACAGGCAGGCACAACTGCCTCCTGGCCCTCCCTCCGTCGGAGGTGTCGCATCACGTCATGGGGGTCCAGAATGACAAGGTGTTTGATAAATGTGCCAGGCGTTCAGAGGGCCTCCAGAGCACTGTCCTTGCAGAGATGACCCTGCATTGGCAGCTGTGCTTTTGCTACTTCTCCTGGCAGACTCTCTGATGGCCCTCAGTGCCTACCCATGCTGATAGCCGACCCTCTCATCTAGCAGTATTAGAGGCCAAACATCCCACCCAACAGTTTTTATACCCAATACAGCCTACCAAACACAAGCAACACCACCCCCCCCCCAACACCCCAGACCCTGCTCAGCCAGCACTCCCACCCGAAACCCCGACTCCCTTTTGCAGAGCACTCAAGACCCTGAGCTGCCTTACAGAAAACACAGCACTGTAGGTCAACAATGGTCTCCACTCCACCCTCTTTCCCTATCCAGTGCTGGTCATGGCTGCCTACCCGTCACTGAGCCTTGCTTCAGCGCCGCCAGCTTTCAACCATCAGGAATCCAAAGGCATGTGAGGGCTGCCTGTTTCACCGGCCTCCCATGCCACCGTTCCTGCTCCAAATAGCCACATTAAATTCAGCTCAGTGTGCAACACCATTTATTACAAAGGAAATTCAGTAAACCTTAAGCTCTGCTTCTCTCAAATTGAAAATATTAATTTGTGACCAATATTTGAAGCTTTTTCTGCAGATGCAGATAGGTACATGACCCAACATGTATGCAAGTTCAAATATAATTTATCTTTTTCATTTCTATGATTGCTTGCAAAACTTTGAATGCTAAAAAGCCTAGGAGTCATTAAATGAGCCCTGACAGAGAGTATGTATGTGAATTTGTTTCCAGGCTGCTGGCAGCTCCATTCAATAGCTTGTTTGTGGCCAATTTAAAAAAAATCAAGGTAATGGTAAATTGTTCCTTCCTCAGCATCTGCTCAACACTTCACAGAGCAGTTTGCATGTTTCACGCAGATGGTGTTTTGGGAACCTGAGCCATGTAACCGTATTTGCTAACAAAACTCAATGCAGACCCTTTCCAATCCAGTAGTTTTCACTGCCGTATGTCATATTCATAAATTCTTATGAGAACAAGTGTGCAGTGGCTCGTGTACCTTCACGCAGCAGCAGGCTTCGAGCTAGGACTTTGCTAAGTCCTAGGGACAGGCAGTAATGGATGTTATTAAAGGAGAAACATGGGAAATGTTTCTATATAGCATTGGAATCTATATAGCATTGTTCACAACCTTAGGATGTGACAAAGCACTTTCCAGCCAATGAAGTACTTTTTTGAGGTGTGGTTACTGTGATAATGTAAGAAACACAGCATCAATTTGCTCACAGTAATCAGATTTGTTTTTGTGATATTGGTTGAATGCTAAATATTGGCCAGGGCTCCCTTGCTCATCTTTGATACAATGCCATGGAATATTTTATGCTCACCTAAGAGAGCAGATGTCAGTTTAACGTCTTGTCCGAAGGACAGCACTTCTGACAGTGCAGCACTCAATCAGTACTGCACTGGATTGTCAGCCTAGATTTTTTTGTTCAATTCACTGGGAATGGAAATAGATGGGGAAATAGATGGCAATGATGGGAAGACGTAAGAGGCAGAAACTTGAAGTAATGCCCTGGGGGATGGTTGGGAAGAGGGGATACATTTGTACTGCACATTAGGGTTGGGTGAAAGGTGAGTACCAGCATTGCAGGAGGAAGGTAGATGACTGTCAGCCTAGCTGAGAAATGGGGAGAAGAGTGCTTGCTTGAACTGAATGCTATGCTGGAGTCTTCCTAATTTCACTATTGCAGGTATAAATTTTGAAATTATTTACTGGTGAGAAGTTTGATATTTTCTTTTTTAAAAGAGACCCCAAAGAAGTCCTAACTTAACCAATCACCATTCATTATTTTGTCCAGCTCCTTGTTTTCTCTCCCTTTACTTGTAACTGCTGGTGGTACCAGGGTGCCACTACTCTGCAATTCCAGGGCAACAGAAATCACACTGTGGGATTTCACAATCCCTGCAAAACTTCTCCGGTACCATTTTTACACTTGTTTCCCATTGCCAAACAATTTACAGAACCTCATTATAACTGTGCTGGAACCAGTGCCTGCTTGTATCAGTGTCTATGGTTCTGATTCTTTTAACTTCAGAGATTTGCAGATTCTTAATCCCCCATGTATTTCCCACCCTATGTAATTCACCTGGAGCTATAGGGCTGAAATCTGCGCACAGCAGCACTGGAAGCGGGTGTTGTTACCACACGAGTGAAGTGCGGCTGGCTGACCACAAT
Organism: Heterodontus francisci; assembly: GCF_036365525.1. NCBI lineage: Eukaryota > Metazoa > Chordata > Chondrichthyes > Heterodontiformes > Heterodontidae > Heterodontus > Heterodontus francisci. The sequence continues at coordinate 87,538,464 of NC_090379.1, read as the reverse complement.
CATGCGGCCTGGAGCCATGGCGCCTGCCCACTGCTCGAGCAGGGGCGGGCCATGAAGTGCCGATTTCAGCCTCACCTGATGCAGAGGCAGGTGTTAGCGCCATTTTTAAAGGCCTGCCAACCCTTGCAATCGTCACAACACCACTCCTGAGAAGCCTCCATAGGGCGCCCCCTCTACCTCTGTGGCTGAAGTCTGCAGTCCTAAGAAGCCTAAAAGCTCAACCGAGGAATCAAGGATCGGACCAGGAGGCTGCAGCAAATGTGACAGAGGGCCCCGTGGTTTAGCGAAGGCTTCCTGCTGATTCACCTCCGGGCTGCAAGGGAAAGGCAGGAGGTCCTCTTCCCAAGGGAAAAAATGAAGAGACCCTCCTGCCTGACCAAGCAAGCCTGGACGGAGATCGGAGAGGAAGTCAGCAGCCGTGGGGTCACCCCCCCCATCCCCTCCTGATCCTGGGTGCAGTGCTGCAAACCAGTCAATAACCTCCTTCGCTTCACCAGGATGAGTCCTTCATGCCACTCTCACCTTTGGGCTTGCATGTGGCAACACGGGATGGTGCGATAGATGGGGAGGGCGTGACCAACCAGGCGGTGGCAAAGGGCTGCGGCAGCAGCAGATCCCTTCTGATGCATGACGGCATCTTGGCGATAACCAGCTGTCTGCCTTTGCTTGCCCCCCCGCCCCCTCCCCACCCCCGGCAGCTCTAGAGAGCGGACAAATAGAGGAGGTATTTGGGAGTCCCTAGCATGGGCAAAAGGGCTGTGACCTGCATAAGTGTTGTGCTAGTCTTTGTGCGAAAACTAACAGTGTCCCTCCTTCTGCTTGCAGGAGAAATGGGCAGACAACAACAAGGAGTGGACGAAGACTGGTGGAAGCATCCCTGGTATCCATACTCTGATGGCAACAGTGGAGGAGGCCCTGGAACTGGCTGACCCACAGGATGGCCGCAGGATTGTAGATGGTGAAACTGGAGTGTCAACCCAAGAGAGTGAGGAGGCACAGTGCTCATCTGCAGATCCACATCTGATTGGGATGAGGAGGTGTGAAGCCCTTAACCCTCAAATGCATGTGTTTTCTCATGCAAGTCTCAGCATTCCAGAAGGGCGCTCAGCCGCACGAGACTGGGGCTTGCAGTCCACCTCTGAGGAGGAGGTGGGATTCTCAGTGGGTGCAGCATCACATCATTTCCCTGCTCCCTCCACCAGCGCAGATCCTGTCATGTCAGTGAGTATGCGCTCGGGCTTAGATTCAGGGCCACAAGCTGGTGAGCACATCACAGACGCACCTGAGCAGCTGACGGAAGCTGACAGTCAGAGAACTGTGGGTATCCAGGCCCATGCTGAACACCCGGCTGATGATGAGCCTCTGATGTCGGCAACACGGAACCTGCAGGAGTTGCAGTGAGAGGTAAAGCTGCCAGAGGTTATGCACAGTCATGCGTGGAGGAGTCCATCTACACCATTAGTATTGCCATGTCTCAGGCATGTGCACGCATGGCTTCCTTCATCGAGACATTGGCGACCCTCATGGAGAGCCAGATCCAGCAGACCACTCAGTGGATGCTGGAGATGTGCATTGACCTGCATGCTATTGCCATGTCCATGAACTCAATGCAGCAGTGGCAAGGCAAGAGGGGGAATGAGGCGCCTGGATTCTCTACCAGGTCCTCGTCCTTCTCTGGTCAGCAGAGAGGTACAAGTGTGTCTTGCAAGAGAGAAGGAGAGGCTGCCTTCCATATCTTGGGCTCCTCTCAGAGGACTCATCGTGTGGAGAGCCAGTCCACAGCCCCTTTGCCAGTGAGCCCAGCTCCAGTAGCTGCAATGACAGAGGAGGGATCTGTACCTGTACAGTAGCCCCTCAGCATGCTGGGGCCCTCCAGGCCTCAGGCAGCCAGAGGACGGCCACCAAGTTCATCCCAGGCCCTGGGGCAGAATGATCAACAGCCTGCCTCCACTTCAGCTGCGAGCACAGGGGTCGCACCTCATAAAAGTACATATAAGTATGTTAAGAAGAGCATCTAGATGCACTTGGGGTTGACAGGTGTCTAAACTTTGCATTTGTTAAGACCTGTTAGAGTAGTGCCAATAAATCTATGTCACATTTACTGTTACAAAAACAAGAAATGCTGGAATCACTCAGCAGGTCTGGCAGCATCCGCGGAAAGAGAAGCAGTCAACGCCCCGGGTCACTGACCTGCTGAGTGATTCCAGCATTTCTTGTTTTTGTTTCAGATTTCCAGTATCCGCAGTATTTTGCTTTCACATTTACTGTTGTTAGTCGTATATGCATTTCTTGTTGCCTTGTCAGATGTCATCTAGACCCTTACTTCCTCAATGGGCTGCTAGTGTTGGGTAGTCCGCATTTGTTCAGCTCCTCAGCTTTGTCAGTGTGTGTAGTGAACCTGGGCGATTGAGTATGACATGAAGGAGGCGACAGCTGGTTTGCATTTAGGTGAGTCTTTTGTTACGACCAGGTGAGAAAGAGGTCTAGGGTTCCCTTTCAGCCTTCACCTGGTCTTACTGTAACACGGTTTCATTTTAAACACACTGTTTTTAGTTCCCCCTTGGTGAATCCTTGTTCACTGCTTTCCAATTATAAGGCACAACAGGTTTTCTCAGGTTTAAAGAAGAAAAGTGAAATTTTATTAAACTTAAACACTAATTCGGTTAATGCCTACAGATACACGACGCACCCATGCTAGCATGCACGCAGGATATACACATGCAGATAGAGACAGAAAGAAAATAGAAGAAATAAAGTGGAAAAGTTTGAGGCAAATCTGAGGAGGTTTTTTGTTACGGGTCTTCGAGGCTACTTTAGGGTCCTTGATTGTAGGTAAATCTTGCTTTTTGTTGGGGCCCAGTATTCTTCTTAAACCTTGTTTGCTGTAGGAGACTTTTCTCTCATGGGGTTCATGTGTCTTCAGTGGATTCAGAAGCTGGTGAGAAAGAGATGGGAGCAGGCAAACAGGCAAGAGAGGCTGTGCTGAGCCAGCCAGGAGAGTTCTTCTCAGTCCAGGAGCATTCTGCTTTCTGCAGGCTCTCAGTCCAAACTGTACAATTCAGGAACAAACCCAGACTGCCAAGCAGGTTAGTCATGTGACTAACTGGTTTGACCACATCTGTTTGCGGATTGTATTGGAGCAGGGAATAGACCCTTTGTTCCAAGCACTGTCTGTTACACGCAAAAATGTCTTTCCAGCCAGGGGCCTGGCAACCTCTTGTCACAGGCCTTCTCTTCTTCCCAGCCACAATTTGAAATTTAATGTCCATGTGGTGAAATTAATGTGCCTCATTCTTGGCAAGTGGGGGCCTGCATGACACTTTATTGTGCTGACATTGAAAGGGTATCAGAATCACAGGAACCAGGTATGTAACAGATTGTCTCAAGCGTCCCTTGTGCATCTCTCAATGTCCCTTGCCTCCGGTGAAAGAGGTTCCTCATCCTGTGCCACCTGCTCAGCACCCGCCTCCACATCCTCCTCGTTGGATGAGGAGTGGCGATCAATTATGTCTTCATTATGTAAGGCCTCCCCCCTCTGTAAAGCTAGATTAGGCAGAGCACAGCAGAGCACCACGATACAAGAGACCCTCGCTGGGGTTTACTGAGTGGCTCCACCAGATCAGTCGAGGCACCTGAATCTTATTTTCAGCAGTGCAATGGCCTGCTCGATGGTCGCTCAGGTGAACCTGTGGCAGATATTGTACCTCTCCTCCGCCGCAGTGTGAGAGTTCTGCACAGGCGTGAGTAGCCATGTCTATAATTGGTAGATCATGTCCCTTAGAATCCATCCCTGAAGGCGGTGGGGGGGGGGGGGGGGGGTTGGTGGTGCGAGGGGTGGACGAGGCAACAAAGCAATGGCACCTGGAACTGTCGAAGTATGTAGGCATTGTGGCTGCTTCAAGGTAACCGGGAATACACTTGAAGGATCGGATTTCGGTGATCGCAGATCGCAGACTGATTGTACACTGATGGAATGGAAGCCCTTCCTGTTGATGAAGGCAGCTGGCTACTCTGTGGGAGTCTTGATGGTGTGCAGTCAATGACACCTTGCACCTGGGGGAATCAAGTGATAGCCCAAAATCTGATGGCCCTCTCTGTCTGATTGTCCGGGTCGGTTCGGTAGCGCACAGAGTCACCGGGCCTCTTGAGCAGGGCATTTGTCACCCCCTTGATGCAGTGATGGGCTGCTGGCTGGGAGACCCCCCACATGTCTCCAATGGATCCCTGGAAGGAGCTGAATGTGTAAAAGCTGAGTGCCACGGTGATCTTCAGGGTCATGGGCATCGAGTGTCCACTGAAGCCAATGTGTCTCAACTCATCCCGCAGCATGACGCATAAGTCGGTGATGGCCTCCCTTGAGAGCCAGAGAACTGTAGGCCTCGCTGGCACTGGTACTCTGACATTTGCAGATAGTTGAGGCAGGTCTGGTACACTCTCTGCTGTGGATAGGCTCTTCTTTGCCCAGCTGGCTGTGGCGCTCGCTTATGTGCGCTTCACCGGTGTACCCACCCAGAGGCTCGCTCTCTCGCTGCTCCTGCTGCTGGTGTGCAGCTGCTGGTGCCTGGTCCTCCCTCACTCTGTGCTCTGCAGGTCAGTGGTGTAAATGCGAATATAGTCCAAACTGGTTAATGTGAGATAGTTTGATGAGCCAGATTTGAGCATCAGTAACTCCTAGGCGTAGGCTGGGCAGTAATCCCAGATGGAGCCCTGGCGAGGAGTTAAAAGGAAGGGGTTAAGAATTTGTCTGATGCCCTTGATTAGTATCTTTGGCAGTGTAACTTTCCCTGTGTTCTTACAGTTTCACATCCAATGGATTAGATCAGGTATTCATTTACCTACTTCTTTGCAAACAAAAGCCTTCAGTTGATCATGTAAAGGTTCATCTGATGTTATTCTTCACAACTCTGAATTATGTATTCGATTAATGCATTAATAATATTTTAAAATTAAAGAGAAAAGTCACATCTCAGAAGCCAGCTGCACTAGTGTCAGGCAGTATATAAAACCTTAAATAAAAACAGAAAGTGCTGGAAATACTCAGCAGCTCAGGCAGCATCTGTGGAGAGAGGAACAGAGTTAACGTTTCAGGTCAGAGGTTCTGATGAAAGGTCACTGACCTGAAACGTTAACTCTGCTTCTCTCTCTACAGATGCTGCCTGAGCTGCTGAGTATTTCCAGCACTTTCTATTTTTATTTCAGATTTCCAGCACCTGCAGTATTTTGCTTTTATTTTAGCATATAAAACCCTGCTTGTTTTAGCTGTATTTTTACATTTATGCAGAGCAAAATGTAAAGAAAGAAGGAAGAACTTGCATTTTTTCATGACCCCAAGACATCTCAAAGCACTTTACAACCAATTGAGCACTTTTGAAGTATAAAAATGGCACCCCACCTAAGTGGATTGTTTGATGTGTGTCCATCATCTTTTGTAGATGAGAGATGCCATCATAACTGTTGTAATGTAGGTAATGCATTCATTTATTTTTATGTGCAAAATTAGTTCTAGCTGTCTGTAATACGGAGTTTGTGACTCAAAGTTACATTTTTTATTAAGAAAGAGAGAAACACTGTGATGTCAGCTTTCCCTTTTTCCCAGTGGAAAGATTATAACCACTCCCCTTGTAACATAGCTTCACTGGACTAGACGAAATGGACCAACACAAGCTGGCAATCTTTGGTGGGTGTTACTCATATCTTTTCAGCAATGTGGTAGCTACAAAGAAAAATATATTGCACTGCTCGCCAATGTAGAGAGAAAACCTCACACAGTGCATTAGCACTCTGCAGGACTGACCGACACCCGATCTTATACTTGCTGTTTGGTGCAGGGTAGATTATTTGAGGTATGACGTAAATAGGGGGATGAACACAAACTATATTGGCTCTCCCAGCATGAGCATGATTCTACAAAAGGCACTGACATTATGCACATAAATTGTCCAGTTGTGTGGAGATAAGGTCTGGAAACAGACCTGGAGGTTGTAAAATTCCTCCATTCCTCCATATGACTCAGATCTGAAAGCTCAAGAATGGGGCACTCTTACTGGCTCCTTTTGTATATTCTGTCTGCAGTATTCATACAGCTTTTGATCAATAGTGAAAAGCTGAAAATATGAAATAATAAATGAAAAAGGCTGGAAATATTAAGCTGGTCTTTCAGTATCTGCCATCTGCCTGTACAACATTAATTTCATAGGCACAAGGCTGAGGGCAATTTACTCCATAATTTCTTCAAGGCAGTGAGGCATGCAAAGATACTACTTTACAGTCCCGGCATCTCTTTGGTATCCAGTATCACTAGCTGCTTTTCATGTGTGAGTTGTCAGTGCTGGCAGCCTATTCAATCTTGGAGGGCGTCACAATTAAGTCTAAGTGCTGTCCTTTGCTAATGACCATTCTTGCACACTTTTTAGTACTGTATAATGTTATACTATATGTCCTGTTACTGTACAATGATCAGAAGCAGGAATTCCTTCCTCCTACCTCATCTGGGGACATAGTCTTTTACAGAGTTTAAATGAATTAATGTTATATGATGTATGTTATTTCACAGTAGTCAGCAATCAAACAGAGATCAATTAAGGCAGATTCTGTTCACTGTGGATATCAATGATTTGGATATAAGCCTGGGGGAGTGGGGCCACGCAGGTGGGAAATGGGGGAATGGTGGGCTGGGTGCAGTTAAAATTTGCGGATGACACAAAAATGGGACCTTCAGTTAATTCTTTAGAAGTCTAACAGAAGCTGAAATGGAGATGGCTAAGATGGGGAATGGGCTAAAAGAAATGTCAGATGGAATTCAATGTCAGAGAGTGCAACATGATTCCTCTGGATAATTATATTTTGCATGTGAAAGAGGAGGGGAATTTAGGGGGTAGAAGTTCACAGAATATTAAAGGCAACACCTCAGGTTAATAAGGCAGTAAAAAAGCTAAATTATGAAAGGATAACACTGGGTAGTCAGAAGCAGACTTTATAATGGTTAAGGGATCAAGATGGAGGGGCCATGAATATCAATTAAATATCAAAGCTTTAGAACAGAGAGCTGGAGAAACTTCTTTATGCAGAGATTTGTGAAACTGTAGAATTCACTCACAGGATTAATGGTTGAGGAAGAAACTATGTCCATGTTCAAGAATACATTGGAGAGCTGGATGAAGGAAAAAGGGAGGGAGGGATCCAGGTAAAGAGCATGTTAATTGGATTATGACTGTTTGTTTGCATGGAGGGCCAATGCCAACACTCACTGACCTGTTTCTATGTTGTAACTTCTATATATTTCTGTGCATTAACTATCTTTTGATAATCATTGCAGGTTCATTTCCCAATCATTAATCATCTCTGAACATCATGGCTAGAGCTATTACATTTATTGTTCAGTGCAATTCTTTAGGTCCTTGAAGCTTCATAAAGTTAGGGTGATTTGGTGTGGGGAAGATGCAGTGATTTGGAAATAAGTCCCCAAAATTGTCTAAAATCATTGTCTGGGCAACCTGCATCCCCACGCCCCCTGCATAGATTTTGCAGAGCTTCATGGACTCCTTAACGTCATGCATCAGTAATGCAAAGTACATCAGTCATTGAATCTTTCATGATGCCTGCTATTGATAAAACATGTTCCAACAATGGAATTAAACCACCCTCATTGCACTTTCAAAATCTCAACTATCTCCGTTTGTCACAACATTTCTGCAGCTACAGATTTGCTTAACTGCACCCTCACCTCTACATTTGATACCCTAGTCTCCAAAAAGATCAGTTTCTCTCATCCTGACCATTCCCCCTGTTACGACCCTCATCTCCACTCCCTTAAGTCCAAAGGATGCAGACTTGAAAGGATATGGCAGACAACTGGTTTGGCCACCCACTGCCAGATCTGGCTGGACCACTTAAAACACTGTCAGGTCCTGCTATCGACTACTAAAACTGCTCACTATTCCAGCATCATCTTGGAATGCAAAGATTACCCCCGGCTTCTTTTCTCTGAAAACCATCTTCATAAACCTCTTTCCCCTGTCCCCTCCACCTTCACCTCCAACAATAAGTGTGTGGAGCTCATGGACTTCTTTGTCACTAAGATCAAGACCATCCAATCAACTGCCTCTGCTGTGTCCCTCCTTCCGCTAGCCCACCTGGCCAAACTTCCTATAATGCTCCCCACTGCCTTAGCCCTGAACTCACATCTGTCTCTAGTTTCTCTCCTATCTCCCCTCATGCCCTCTCTGAGCTCATCTTGTCCATGAGACCCACCTGCTGTTCCCTCAATCCTAATCCCACTAAACTGATCACCCAGCTTTTCCTCCTGGACCTCATGTTAGGCAATATTGTAAGCGATTCCCTTTCTTCAGGTGCTTTCCATCTCTCCTTTAAATCTGCCATTATCACCCCTCTCCTCAAAGAACACCCTTGACCCCACTGCCCTTGCAAACTACCATCCCATCTCGAACCTCCTTTTCCTCTCCAAAATCCTTGAACATATTGTCACCTCCCAAATCCGTTCCCATCTTTCCTGGAACTGCATGTTCTAAGCCCTCCAATGAGGTTTCCACCCCTGCCACAGTACCGACAAAGCTCTTATCAAAGTCACAAATGACATCCTGTGTGACTGTGACAAAGGTAAACTATCACTCCTCATACTTCTTGAGCTGTCTGCAGCCTTTGACACGATCAACCACACCATCCTTCTCCAACACTTCTTCACTGTCGTCCAGCTGGGTGGGACTGCTCTCACCTGGTTCCATTCTCATCTATCTAATCAGAACCAGAGAATCACTTGCAATGGCTTCTCTTCCTGCTCTTGCACCATTACCTCTGGTGTCCTGTAGGATATATTCTTGGTCCTCTCCTATTTCTCATCTACATGCTGCTCCTCAGCAACATCATCTGAAAGCACGGTGTTATTTTTCACATATATGCTGATAACACTCAGCTCTACCTCACCGTTACTTCTCTCAACTCCTCCACTATTGCTAAATTATCAGACTGCTTATCCATCATCCAGTACTGGATGAGAGGAAATTTCCTTCATTTAAATATTGGGAAGACTGAAGCCATCGTTTTCAGTCCCCGCTCCAAACTCCATTCCCTAGCTGCTGACTCCATTCCTCTCCCTTGCAGCAGTCTGAGATTAAGCCAGTCTGTTCGCAACCTTGGTGTCACATATTCACTCCATCACCAAGACCGCCTATTTCCACCTCTGTAACATCGCCCGAATTTGGCCCCGTCTCAGCTCATCTGCTGCTGAAACTCTCATTCATGCCTTCATTCCTCTAGACTTGACTATTCCAATGCACTCCTGCTGGTCTCCCACATTCTACTCTATGTAAACTTGAGGCCATCCAAAGCTCTGTTGCCTGTGTCTTAACTCGCACCAAGTCCTATTCCCCTATCATCCCTGTGCTCGCTGACCTACATTGGCTCCTGATCAAGCAACATCTTGATTTAAAAATTCTTATCCTTGTTTTCAAATCCCTCCATGGCCTCGCTCCTTCATATCTCAGTAATCTCCTCCAACCCCACAACCTTCCAAGATAATTGAGCTCCTCTAATTCTGACCTCTTGTGATCCCTGATTTTAATTGCACCACCATTAGAAAGTTTAAGGCACAGAAAGAGGCCATTTGGTCCATTGCCTCCGTGCCGGCTGAAAAACGATCCACCTATTCTAATTCTACCGTCCTGCATTTGGTCTGTAGCCCTGCAGACTACAGCACTTGAGGTGCATATCCAGACTCCTTTTGAATGAGTTGAGGGTCTCTGCCTCAAATAACCTTTCAGGCAGTTCCAGACCCCCACCACCCTCTGGATGAAAGTTTCTCCTAATCTTCCCTCTAATTTTTCTACCAATCACTTTAAATCTATGCCCCCTCATCACTGACCTCTCTGCTAAGGTGAATAGACCCTTCACCGACACTCTATCCAGGCCCCTCAAAATTTTGTACAATTCAATCAGATCGCCCTTCAGCCTTCTCTGTTCCAAGGACAACAACCCCAGCCTATCCAATCTTTCCTCATAGTTGCATTTTTCCTGGCATCATCCTCATAAATCTCCTCTGTACCCTCTCTGTGCAATTACATCCTTTCTGTCATGTGGTGACCAGAACTGCACACAGCACTCAAGTTGTGGCCTAACCAATGAGTTATACAGTTCCCTGCTCTTATATTCTATACCTCGGCTAATAAAGGAAAGGATTCCATATGCCTTCTTAACCACCTTATCGACCTGTCCTGCTTCCTTCAGGGATCTGTGGACATTTACTCCAATGTCCCTCACTTCCTCTACACTCCTCAGTATGTTCCTATAAATAATGGGCGGCACAGTGGCGCAGTGGTTAGCACCGCAGCCTCACAGCTCCAGCGACCCGGGTTCAATTCTGGGTACTACCTGTGTGGAGTTTGCAAGTTCTCCCTGTGTCTGCGTGGGTTTCCTCCGGGTGCTCCGGTTTCCTCCCACATGCCAAAGACTTGCAGGTTGATAGGTAAATTGGCCATTAGAAATTGCCCCGAGTATAGGTAGGGGAATATAGGGACAGGTAGGGATGTGGTAGGAGTATGGAATTAGTGTAGAATTAGTATAAATGGGTGGTTGATGGTCGGCACAGACTCAGTGGGCTGAAGGGCCTGTTTCAGTGCTGTATCTCTAAACTATGTATCCCTTTGCCTTGTTTGACCTCCCCAAATGCATCACCTCACACTTCTCCAGGTTGAATTCCATTTGCTACTTTTCTGCCCATCTGACCAGACCATCAATATCTTTCATCAGCCTACAGCTATCCTCCACGCTATCTACCACATGCCCAATCTTTGTGTCTGCAAACTTCTTGATCCTGGCCCCCACATTTACATCCAACTTGTCAATATATACCACAAAAAGCAGGGGACCCAGTACTGGAAACAGCCCTCCAGTCACTAAAACACCCGTCAACAATTATCCTTCGTTTCCTGCCACTGAGCCAATTTTGTATCCACCTTGTTGCTTTTCCCTGGGTCCCATGGGTTTTTTTTTTAACCAGTCTGCCCTGTGGGACCTTGTCAAAAACCTTGCTAAAATCCATGTAGACCACATCAACTGCACTACCCTCATCTATCTTCCTTGTTACTTCTTCAAAAAATTCAATCACGTTGGTCAAACAAGATCTTCCCTTAACAAATACATGCTGACTATCCTTGATTAACCTGTGCCTTTCTAAGTGACAGTTTATCCTGTCTCTCAGAATAGATTCCAATAATTTTGCCCACTTCTGAGGTTAGACTGACTGACCTGTAATTATTTGGTCTATCCCATGCTACCTTTTGAAACAGAGGTACAACTTTAGCAGTTCTCCAATCCTCCAGTACCACACCTGTATCCAGCGAGGACTGGAAAATGATGGTCAGAACTTCTGCTATTTCCTCTCTTGCTTCTTTTAACAGCCTAGGGTACATTTCATCTGGCCCTGGTGACTTATCAACTTTCAAGGTGGCTGGCATGGACACGATGGACCGAAGGGCCCGTTTCTGTGCTGTATAACTCTATGGCTCTATGACTCTAATCCCATTAATACTTCCTCTCTCCCTATGTTTATCACATGCAGTACTTCACAATCCTCCTCTTTAGCTACAATATCTGCATCGCCCCCCGCTTTTGTGAAGACAGACACAAAGTATTCATTAAGAACCATGCCAAATCTTCCGCCCCTACACATACGTTACCTTTTTGCTCTTTTATGGGCCCTATTCTCTCCTTAGTTATCCTCTTACTCTTAATGTATTGATAAAACATCTTTGGGTTCACCTTGATTTTGCTTGCCAATATTCTTTCATGCCCTCTCTTTGCTTTCCTAATTTCCTTTTATATTTCACCCCTCCACTTTCTATACTCCTCTCGGCTTTCTGTATTGAGTTCTCGGTGTCGGACATAAGCTTTCCTTTTCTGCCTTATCTTATGCTGTAAGCTCCTTGACATCCATGGGGCTCGGGATTTGGTCATCCCTTCCTTGTTCTTTGTGGGAACATGTTTACTCTGAACCCCTAGAATTTCCCCTTTAAATGCCTCCCACTGCTCTGACACTGATTTAGCTTCAAGTAGTTGTTTCCAGTCCAGTTTTGCTAAATAACTCCTCAGTTTAGTAAAATTAGCCTTGCCCCAATTGAGAACTCTAACTCCTGTTCTATCTCTGTCCTTTTCCATAATTATGTTAAAAATGACTGAATTATGATCACTACCACCAAAATGCTCTCCCACTGCTACTCCTTCCACCTGTCCATCTTCTTTTCCTAAAACTGTCTAAAACTGCACCCTCTCTTGTTGGACTTGCTACATATTAAGCAAAAAGGTTCTCCTGAATGCACCTCAAGAATTCTGCTTCCTCAATTCCTTTCACAGTTAATATTGGGGTTGTTAAAATCCCCTACTATTACTGCCCTATTGTTCTTGCACTTCTCAGAGATTTGCCAACATATCTGCTCTTCATTCTCCCTCTGACTGTTTGCAGGTCTATAGTACACTCCCAGCAGTGTGATTGCCCCTTTTTTGTTCCTTAGCTCAATCCATATGGCCTCATTTGATGAATCTTCCAACGTATCATCCCTCCTCACAGCTGTAATAGTTTCCTTAACCAAAAATGCCACTCCCCCTCCTTTCTTATCCCTCTCCCTATTGTGTCTGAAAACCCTGTAACCAGGAACGTTGAGCTGCCATTTCTGTCTCTCCTTAAGCCACATTTCTGTAATAGCTATGATATCATACTGCCACATGTCTATCTGTGCCCTCAGCTCATCTGCTTTATTTACTATACTCCTTGCATTGAAATAAATACCCTTGAGCACTGCCAAACTCTTTTTTTAAATTTTCTAACCCTTGTTTCCTCTGTCTTCCAGACTCATCCATTAATTTTCTGCCTTCCATTTTCATTTCTGATTTTGTCCCATCTGAGTAAGCCCTCAGGTTGCCATCCCCCTGCCAAATTAGTTTAAACCTTCCCTTAGGCCCAAAGCTTGAGAATACATCCCTCCGCCTTTCCACCTCACTTTCCTTCTTTAAGACACTCCTTAAAACCTACCTCTTTGACCAAACTTTTGGCCATTTGACTTGATAGCTCCTTTTTTGGCTCAATGTCATACGTTTTTTATAATGCTCTTGTAAAGTGCCTTGGGATGTTTTATTATGTTCAAGGTGCTAGATAAAAATAAGTTGTTGTTGTTGTTCATTTGCCTAACGTAAATGACCCAACATTTGGGAACAAATGAAAATGAAGGGCTGTGAGGATGCTGTAAGCTTAAGGGTGCCAGTTTCCATATATGCACTCAATTAAGCAATGGGATATCTACATTGCAGAGCCCACCAAGAATGGCACCCACCTGAAAATGAATAGGGGCAGAATGGCATGTGAAGGTCGTTTTCCCTGAGAAAGAAGTTTGGGAAGTAGAAAGTTTGAATTTCAGAGGATAGTTGCAAACTGCTTGAGCTTTACTATCTTTGTTTATAAGATTGCATGAAACCCTCAAGATGATTTCCATCATGTAGTGATGATTTCCAGGGGATCCATTTTACTCTGAGCAATTTTTGGGCCAAATTCATTTACCACTTTATTAACTGTGAAGCTTTTTAAACAATAGCCATTTATCTATCAGCTTTTCTCAATGGAAATTAACTAATTTAGCAAACCCAACCAAACTAGACAGAATTGCCTGACAATTTATTAAATGGAACTTTTAGGAGAAGCATAAACTCTGTAACATCAGATAAATACATCAATGGGTCTCAACCCACCTGAATAGTTTGAAGTAGAACAATGTTGTGTGTGACCTTTGACTCAGTGATACCATTCTTGCCTTCTGAGTCAGAAGGTTATGGGTTCAAGACCTGCCCCGTGATGTTGAGTGCATAGTTTAAGCTGACACTTTAATGCAGTACAGATGATGCATTGTCATTTTGAATGAATGTTAAACCAAGATCTACATCTCAGATAGATGTAAGAATCCCATGGCACTATTTGATGAAAAGTAGGGAAGTTCTCATGGTGTCTTGGTCAATATTTACCCCTCACCCAATACCATTAAAAACAGAGTACTTGATCTTTTATTGCTGTTTGTGGAACCCTATGCATGAATATGCTGCCTCGCGTAACTAGAAAACAACTGTGACTACACTGTAAAAGTACTTTGTTATCTGTGACCTGCTTTGGAATGTCCTGAGGACATGAAAGGCACTGTCTAAGTGCAAGTTCTTTCTTTATAATTTCGGGTCCTGAAATACTACATTAGATGCATCTCCCCAGTAACAGAAATGATTCTGATCTCCAGAACTGTATGGGGGAGAATTTGGGCTTGGTAGTGCTTGTTTTTTTGGATGCTGTGAGTACTCTTAGGGTACCAAAATGGCGTCTGCGGTGGTGTGCACACTTCTGAAGTGAAGCATGTTGGACGCCATCTTAGTAAAGGCATTAGTGCGTGCGCAGTTAATGTCTGCCCGAAGTATGCAGAGCAGGCAAATCATGACATCACTCAGTATGCAACACTGATTTGACAGCAGTGCTGCCTTTTGGAGCTCCACACTCCAGTTGGTCCCCTCTCTTAACCTTGCACAACTGGACATGAATTAAGCAGCATGAATGTCTCTCCACCAGTCCTGTTTACAGGTTAGTTGCTGATTAATTTCTTCTGGCTGTTTCTACAATTCTACATGTTTTTGGTGCTTGCCATTGTTGCTTCAAGTTTCAAAATTCTACAGGCAGTGGTGTGGCAGGTGCTGAAGGAGCTTTTGCTGACTTCAAGTCTTCTGCAGAAACTAGTTACTCACAGACATGGGTGCACTAGCAGGCCTTTCTCTTGAAATAGAGCATGACTGGGAGAATGAGCAGAGGCCACGCAGAGCAGGACAAGTTGCTGGAGGGAGGGAGGAGGGGTAGAGGGAGAAAGGCTCTCAGCAGGAGACTGTGTCCGCCATAGACAGTGTGTTGAGGGAGCAATTCTGCTGACTGAGCCTTAGCAAGGAACACTGTGAAACGTTTGCACTTCAATTAGGATGTTCTCACTGAAATCTGCCACCCGCTACAGCCACAACTGCAACCTCAGAGCAGGGCAAGGACTGCATTGCTAGTGACAGTGAAGATGACCATGGCAAAGAACTTTTATGCATCTGACTCTTCCAGGCTGGTGTAGGAGATATTAGCGACATCTTGCACTTTGCCATTGACTTTTGCATAAGGGAGGTCCCTGAGGTTCTCTATGCAAAGAGAGCTAACTACATTTCATTCCCTGTCACCAGAGACAAGTAGGTGGAGCGCACACAAAGGTTTACAAGGACTGCAGCCTTCCCCATGGTGCTGGGTGCCAGTGACTGTACGCACATCACTTGGCAGGCACACCATGCCAACTCCTCAATGTACCAGATATGAAAGGGCCCAGCTGGAATGTGACTATAGGCAGCGAATCATGTAGGTCAATAGCTCCAGTATCCTGGCAGAAGTCACGATGCCCCATTCTTTGGCAGTCTTCTGTGCCAGCTGTATTTCAGTCACCCTGGCAAACTGGGTGACAAGAGTTGTTAATTGTATATTAATTGTTTAATTGTATGCAGTTGGTGGACATTAACTGGGGATTCATTTGTGCCCCTGAAGTTAGGGTTAGACGGTTTATGCTTGTAATGTGTAACTCTGTAAGTAAATGCTCATAAGAGTGAATAAGATTGGCTCCAGTTCTATCCTTCACCAACTGGCTTTCTGGATTATAAAAGGGGCTATCTGCTGATGACATTGCTCATAATTCTGGTTTGCAACCCAAGCATACATGCGCAGCATATATACACTGGGAACCATTCTGCTGCAAGAAATGTGTTGGAGCCCATGTATGAAGGACAGTCTTGCTTTTAGGTGGGGGAATGTATCATTTTAAATTATTGCATGTGCATTTTAATATGGCTAGAGTTAATTTATCTTTGGTACACAAGTCAAGGCTACTGGGTTGAATGTAAATCTCATTTAATGATTGATGGGCCAATAAGTGCAGATGAGTTTGTGACCTTGAGTGTAAAATAGAAAGAAAATAATACAGTGAAGGAACAAAATGATTACATTAGAATAAATTTTTAATTTCCTTTATATGCACGTAGCTGACAAATATCAGTTTTTTAAAGCAGTTATTTTTGGAGGGCCTAATGAATAAAAGAAGAGAGGGTGAAAGAAAACCTAGATGGCAGTCATTGTAATTATTAATTAAAGGCTTCAGTGTGAAAGAGGTCACAGAGGACTGAACACTGAGTCATCTCTGTCGGTCTGTAATTCATTGTCATAATTTTAGGTAAGTTAAATATTAAGTGAATAATTGGCTCAAAAACGTACCTCTGGTTTGGTAATAAACTTATGGTAGCTGTGTCACTTGTCACCCAGTTGAAATTTCAAATCTATATATAGATTGCTCTGATATACAGAAGGCAGGATCTCACATTAATAGTTGTGTTGGTGCACTGAGCTGAGGCCCACAGATTCAGGACCAAAGAGCTGAAAAATATAGTTTCCCTCTGATATGACAAACTGGAAGCAAAAGATGTAGAAAGGAAGGGAAGGGGGAAATTGGGTATGTAAAGAAGGAGATATGGAATTCTGGAGACATACAAAAAGGAAAAGGACAGGAAAGGAGAATTTGAAGGAAAGCAGATTTTACATTTTTGTTTCAAAAAGAAAGGGAAATATTCTTAATGCCAACTGATGAAAGTGCAGCTTGTTGAAGGATATAATTATAATGTAGCAAAACTACCAAAATAAAGCAAATTAGGCAGTAAAAGAGAGCTTAAGGCAACTTGCCAAGTAGGAACTATGACTGATAAAAAATTGAGACAGCAGGAAAAATGAAGACAGCAAAGCTAAAAATGGATCCAGTTGTGAAAGGAAAGTGTAAGTGAATCTGCTTACAATGCTCAAAATGGTAATTATCAGAGATTAGTTGTAGCAAGTTTTGAATTGCTGTGCTGAAGATAATGAAACTTGTTTCAGGATGAGGGGAAATGTTTGCCGTTTATTAACAACGTTTTATTATTTTGTGTGATTTCTGCCCACTACTATTCATTTAACATGGGTCGGTGCTTGCTTTAAAAATTGTAAGCCATTCAGCTGACAAACAGATAACTAATGGTGAGAACCAACAGCAATTTGCTGTGCTAAAACAATAGAGCAGTACAAATATGTGTTAAATGTGGTGACTGGTGGTTAGAAAAGGAGAAGACGTAGAAAGGAAAGTATAATTGCTACATGGTGTCAGCAGTGGCTCAGTTGGTATCACCTTTGCCTCTGAGTACAAGACCCATTCCAGAAATCTGAACACCAAATCTAGGCTGACACTTCAGCCCAGTAATGAAGAAGTGCTTAACTGTTGGAGGTGCCGTCTTAATGATGAGACGTTAAATCATGGACTCGTCCTCCCCTTCTGGTGGACACTATTTGAAAGAAGAGCAGGGGAGTTTTCCCTGTTGTCCTCAATTACCATTGGTAAAACAGATTACCTGGGCTGAATTTTATGTTTTGAGCGCCGGTTCTGTTGTTGGACATGGAGTCAGGCGCAAGGCACATCAGGGGATTGAGCGGCCAGCTGTACGCGATTCGGCGGCAGTCGGTCAATTAAGATTAATGAGCTGTGATCTCCAACCAATTATGTGGTCGGAGTCGGGCCTGGCGGCAGAGAGCATGGTGTCAGGTGACACCTCGGCAGGGTCTGGCGCCATTTTTAAAGGGTTGCCAGCCCTGCATTGAACCCTGCATTGGAAAGGCTTGGAAGAGGAGGAGGTGACATTAAATGGTTAGAGATTGCTGGCACGAGACCCCGTGCGGCTCCACACTTTCCTGATGTCTCCCTCCAGGCTGTTAGGGAGAGGAGGGACATCTTGTTCCCAAGGGACGGGAGGAGGAGACCGGGGAGCCAAACCCAGCAGATCTGGCTCCAGATCACTGAGGAGATCAGTAGCCCTGGCGTAACCCCGTGCACGTGGATACAGTGCCACAAGCGGCTCAATGACCTCATCCGTGCTGTGACTGTGAGTATCATTTAATCCCTTCATCCTCTTGAGCCTTGCATCTGTCAAAGTAGGACGTTGCATTGGGACGAGAGCAATCTAACCCCCAGAGGTGGACAAAGGGACAGAGGATGCAATATGAATGTCAGCGGCCTGTCATGGTGGTCCTGAAAGCAGGGCCCCTGTCATATTTAAATCTCGTGAGATCCCTGGGAAGGGAATAGATGCAGGAGGCGTCTGTGTGCCCCCATCAGTGTCAACTGCACTGCCAGCAGCCTCTGTGTTGGGATTGATGTCGCTAGGGGTTCAACATCTCCCTTCCCTCAGTCTGCAGGCGAAGATAGCACACAATCATAGGGAGCGGACGAAGACTGGAGGTGGGCTGCCATTGCTGCATATTCTTATGTCAATGGAGGAAGAGGCCATGGAGCTTGCCAGACTGCAGGATGGAAGGATTATTGCAGACGGAGAGACAGGGGCATCCTCCCAAGGTAGTAAGGTCTACATGGGGCACAATGCTGCATCTGCAACAATGGAGCCATGCTTTTCATCGGGCATCCAGTGCACTCAAGGGTCTAGGGGTGTCTGCATTGGAGGGACGGCAGGCCCTTGACCCTTACATGTATTTGTTCAGTCACGCAGGTCAAACTGTGCCAAATCGGACACCAGTGGAAACTGCTGCTGATCCTGCCACCCCTGAGGGGAGGAAGGAGCCTCAGAGGGTCCATCGGCACCTCATACACCCCCACCCTCCACCAGTGCAGGGACATGCACCTCGGTGGGTTTGTGCATGAGTTTAAATCTGGGCATAGAATCTGGTGAGCACAGCACAAACACGTCAGAGCAGCTGACGGAGGTGGTAATAGCCCATGCCTCTTGTTATGACCAGGGGAGAAAGGTGTCTAGGGCTCTGTTACTATCTTCACCTGGTTTTATTGTAGAAAGGTTTAATTTTAAACACACTGTGTTTTGAGCTCCCCCTTTGTGAATTCTTGTTCACAACCTTCCAATTATAAGGCAAAGAAATGAGCACAAACAGACTTTCTTTGTTTTAAAGAAAAGTGAAACTTATTAAAACTTACTTAAACTCTAATATGATTCACGCCTACATGCATGCACATGCGATACACACATGTAGATAGGGACAGAAAACAGAAGAAGAAAAGATAAAGTGGAACAGTATGAGAAAATATCTTGTTTCTGTGCTTCGAGACAATTCATCATTAAGGAAGGAATGGTGAAAGATGGCTGCATAAAGGGAGGACTATATTGGATAAGGTACAAGGACCATAAAGGGTCAAATGAAACACCAATGTATGAGGGCATCATGAGCCTCCCTTGCATGTCTCTCATGTCCAATGGTATGTTGCCCCTGTGTTCTTCATCTGGCCTAGCCTGCCCATCTTCTCACTGCACATCATCATCATCTGGGAGCGCAGTCCACTCTTCACTTTCCTCCTTGCTCATTGACTCCTCTCTCTGCAGAACAAGGCTCTGCAGCACATAGCAAACCATGAAGATACGGAGACCCTCGCCGGGACATAATGAAGGGCTCCTCAGCACAATCATAAGCACCTGAATCTCATCTTCAGCAGACCAATGGCCTGCTCAATAGTTACTTGTATTGAACTGTGACAGGTGTTGTACTTCTCCTCTGCATCTATGTGTGGGTTCCTCATAGGGCAACCATGTCATCAGTGGGTAGCCCTTGTCTCCAAAGATCCATCCCTGAAGAGTGGAGAAAGGGCAGAAAACTTCAGGAACCTGGGACTGTCTCAAAATGTAGCCATTGTGGCAACTTCCCAGGAAATGTGCGCAGACCTACAGGATCCATTTATGGTGGTCGCACACCAGTCGTAAATTGAGGGAATGGAAGCCCTTCCTGTTAATGAAGGCTATTGGCTGGTGTTCCAGAGCCTTGATGGCCACATGTGTGTGCAGTCAATGAGCCCCTGCACCTGGGGGAATCCAGCGATGGCCCCGAAACCAATGGCCCTCTCTGCTTGAGAGTTGGGATCCATGTGAAAGCGCACATAATCTACAGCCCTCCTGAACAGGGCATTGGTGATCTCCTTGATGCACTAATGTGCTGCAGACTGTGAGATTCCATAAAGGCTGCAGTTGCTCACCATGCAACCACTAGGTGGCGCATTACTGGCTCATGCACAAATGCAGCCTCATCCACTGAAACGTCAATGGTGCTGCTCAATTTGTCACAGAAAGTAAATAAATCCAAACCCCTTAATGGCTGTGACTGCCACCTCCATCCCAGCCCCAAAAGTATCCCGCTCCCTCCTGCCATCGTACTTCTCTTCACTGATCCCTCCTGCACCCGTCTGCTTGCTGTTTGCTCCCAGCCTCGCTGCTTCCTACCGTCAGCCACACGCTCCCCGCCTTGCTCCTGCCTCCCCTCAACCACTCACTCCCCGCCTTGCCTCCCCTCAGCCACTCGCTCCCCGCCTCACCACTGCCTCCCCTCAGCCACTTGCTCCCCGCCTCACCACTGCCTCCTCTCAGCCACTCGCTCCCCGCCTCGCCACTGCCCCCCCTCAGCCACTCACTCCCCGCCTCTCCACTGCCTCCTCTCAGCCACTCGCTCCCCACCTCTCCACTGCCTCCTCTCAGCCACTCGCTCCCCGCCTCACCACTGCCTCCTCTCAGCCAATTGCTCCCCGCCTCACCACTGCCTCCTCTCAGCCACTCGCTCCCTGCCTCGCCGCTGCCTCCCCTCAACCACTCGCTCCCCGCCTCACCACTGCCTCCCCTCAGCCACTCGCTCCCCACCTCACTGCTTCCCCCCTCTTGGCCGCTCACTTCACCCTTGGCACCTTGTTCCCTGCCGCTTCTCTGGGCGGCACAGCGGGAAGCAATCAGCTGAGGGGGTGGAAGCTGGGATCGAGCGGCCGAAGTGGCGAGGGGTGGGGTCGTGGGGGGATGCGCCTAGGCCGGGATGCAAGTGGTTGAAGCAGGGTGCTGTTTGGGGGGAATGGAGGTGGAGATTTCAGCCATTGAGGGGGGTGAGGCACCGCTCAGACTGGCGTCAATGCGTGGTGACATTAATGCATGCATGCACAGATTCATACTGGCAAGCTGGCAAATGTTCGGACACACTGATGATGCTTGTGATCACTCTGTGCATGCTCTGCATTGTCAGGAGACACTCCTTTCCATAAATGCCCCCTGTGGATCCCTGGAGTGATGCAGTGGTGTAGAAGTTCAGCATCATGGTAACATTCAGGGCTACTGGCATTGCATTGTCACCCAGTTCCTTGGGGCACAGCTCATTCTGCACCATTGCACACAGGTTAGTGGTGGCCTCCTTGGAGAGCCACAGTCTTCATTGGCACTACCTCTTGTACATCTGCAGGTAGTTGAGCCTCGATCTGTACACTCCTTATGGAGGGTACCTCCTTCTGCACTGGCTGCCTCCCTTGCTTTCCCCTCTTCACCCTTCTGCCGTGACCAAAAACCGATGAGGTCCCTCCTGTGGGCGCATGGTCTGTTGTGTTGCCACTGAAGGTGCCTGACCCTCCCTCCCACTCAGGTGCAATTTGTCTTCAAAGGGGTCCCTGAAGCCTGGGTGAACTAGGCCCATGATAAATGGTCTCTCCCTTAAAGGCAGTCTTCCTCTTCCAGTGTCCCCCTCTTGATGCCCACATTTGTGACCCTTGCCCAGTTGACACTTGCCCTTGCCCTCTTGAATTGGCCCCCCTGCAGTTCAGCCAACCTTCCCCTCATTCCTGAATGTGAAGCTCAGCCCTCCCTTCGTGGCCCTTCCAAGCCCTCGATGTTTGCCCTTCCGATAGTCTCCCCTTCCAGGCAGACATGGTCTGCCACCTCGATGTCACCTCCTTCAAGGAGGTGAGAGTCTAAAGTCCCATGAGACCTGTGGAATGTTTATAAAATTGCATCTGACACATAAAATCACTTTCAATTAGCCATTTAACTTGCTTAATTACCTGCCCATCACTTCGCCATCGGACCTCCGCGCTCCATGTTTGCTGCCATGGACAAAATGGGGATGGGACGTCATGACACGGACTTCTTGTCCGATGTACCTTGTCTTGATTTTATGTCCCCCCATGCCCCCCAACTGTCCACATCATTCCCTTAATATGCAGCCCCAAATCATTTTTTTTCAATTCTTTCTTGGGATATGGGCTTCCCTAGCAAGGCGAGCATTTGTTATCCATCCCAAATTGCCCTTGACAACTGAATAGCTTGCTAGGCCATTTCAGAGGGCAGTTGAGAGTCAACCACATTGCTGTGTGTCTGGAGTCACATGTAGGCCAGACCAGGTAAGGACAGCAGATTTCCTTTCCTAAAGGATATTAGTGAACCAGACGGGTTTTTATGACAATCGATGATAGTTTCATAGCACCATTACTGAGACTAGCTTTTAATTCCAGATTTATTAATTGAATTTTATTAATTAATTGAATTTAAAATCCACCAGCTGCCATGGGGGGATTTGAATCCATGTCCCCAGGACATTAGTTTGGGCTTCTGGATTACTATTCCAGTTATTATCTGATTGCTGTTTGTAGGACTTTGCTGTGTGCAAATTATCTACCATGTTTCCTACATTTCAACAGTGACTACACTTCAGAAAGTGTTTTATTGGCTGTAAAGCATTTTGGTATGTCCTGATGTCATGAAAGGCATTATGTAAATTGTTACGACCAGGTGAGAAAGGTGGCGAGGGGTCCCTTTCAGCCTTCACCTGGTCTTACTCTAACAGGATTTAATTTTAACACACTGTGTTTTGAGCCCCCCACCCCCACCCCCTTGTTGAATCCTTGTTCACTGCTTACAATTATAAGGCAAAGAAATGAGCACAAACAGGCTTTCTTAGGTTTAAAGAAGAAAAGTGAAATTGATTAAAACGTAAACTCTAATTTGGTTAACGCCTACGGACACACACTGCACCCCAGGGGAGCAAGCATACGTGATGCACACATGCAAATAGAGACAGAAATGAGCAGAAGAAAAGTAAAGTGGAGAGGTTTGAGGCAATATCTGAAGAGTATCTTGTTACTATGCTTCGAGCTCACTGTAGAGTCCTTGTTTGTAGGTGGATCCTGCTTCTCATTGGGGCCCAGTATTCTTCTTAAACCTTGTTCACTGTAGGAGACTTTTCTCTCTTGGGGTTCATGTGTCTTCAATGGGTCTTGGAGTTCCGTGAGAAAGAGATGGAAGCAGGCAGGAGAGAGATGTTCTCAATTCAGGAGCCGGGAGCTTTTTCTGCCGGTTCAAAACTCTGTGGCAAGTTCAAATCCAAAAAACTCAGGTTGCCCAGCAGGTTAGTCATGTGACTAGTGGGTGTGACCATGTCTGTTTGTGTATTCAACCATCTTAGCAGTCAACCTGGAATGTGAGCTCCTCCACCCTCAATGTCTGGTAATCAAAAGTCCATTGTGGATTAAATTGGAGCTGGGAGAAGCCCCTTTGTCCTTTCCAAGTACTGTCTGTTAAAATGCAAAAATGTCTGTCCAGCCAAGGATCCATTGTCATTTCTTTTTAAACTAGTTTCTTTCTTCACTTCAGTAACAGTTTAAAATGAATGTTCATGTGGCAAAATTAATATTCCTCATTCTTGTCAGGTGGGGGCCTGCATGAAAAAATGCATGCTTTTCCTTCATATTCCTTGCCAGTGGGAAGAAGGATAGGGTGGAATGGGTTGGGGTAACATGGAGGATCTGAAGTTTTCCCATACTGGAAAGAATGTGTACAGGATGCTGGGCTTTATAAGTAGAGGCATGTAATGCAAAAATAAGTAAGCTTTATAAGTCCTTAATAAATCACTGGTTTGGCATCAACTGGAGTACTGTGTCCAATTCTGGGCAACATGCCCAGAATAGGAAGGAAGTTAAAGCCTTGGAGAGGGTGTGGAGGAATCGTGCGAGGGATGAGGAACTTCATTTATGTGGAGAGCTTAGAGAAATTGGGATTATTTTCCTTGGAGCAGAGAAGATTAAAGGGAAATTTAATAGAAGTGTTCAAAATTCTGAAACATCTTGATCGAGTAAACAAGGGAAAAGTTTTGATTGCTAGAATGGTCAGTAACTCTGGGTGGAGGACTTTGACGTTCATCACCAAGAGTGGCTTGGCAGCACCAGTACTTACCGAGCTGGCTGAGTCTGGTAGGACATAGCTTCCAGACTAGGCTTGCAGATGGTGAGAGAAGCAACAAGAGGGAAAAACCTATTTGACCTCATCCTCACAAATCTATCTGTCACAGATGCATCTATCCAATGCAGTGATGGTAGGAGTGACCACTGCACAGTCCTTGTGGAGACAAAGTCCCATCATCACACTGAGGACACCCTCCATCATATTGTGTGGCACTATCACTGTGCTAAATGGAATAGATTCAGAACAGATCTAGCAGCTCAAACTGGACTAACATGAGCCACTGTGGGCCATTAGCAATAGTAGAATTGTATTCAACCACAATCTGTAACCTCATGGCTCAGCATATCCCTTACTCTACCATTATTGTCAAGCCAGGAGACCAACCCTGGTTCAATGAGGAGTGCAGGAGAGCATGCCAGGAGCAGCACCAGGCATACCTAAAAATGAGGTGTCAATCTGGTGAAGCTACAAAACAGGGCTACATGTACGCTAAACAGCAGAAATCAACATGCCATAAACAGTGCTAAATGATGCCACAACGAATAGATCAGATTAAAGCTCTACAGTCCCGCCACACCCAGTCGTGAATGGTGGTGGACAAATAAACAACTAACCAGAAGAGGAGGCTCCAAAAACATCTCCATCCTCAATGATTGGAGAGCCCAGCATGTGAGTGCAAAAGACAAAGCTGAAGCACTTGCAGCCATCTTCAGCCAGAAGTGCCAAGTAGATGATCCATCTCGGCCTCCTCCTGAGGCCACACCATCATAAATGTCAGTCTTCAGAAAATTCGATTCACTCCGTGTGATATCAAGAAACAGCTGAAAGCACTGGATACAGCAAAAGCTACAGGCCCTGACAACATCCCGGCTGTAGTACTGAAGACTTGTGCTCCAGAACTGGCTGTGCCCCTAGCCCAGCAGTTCCAGTACAGCTACAGACAGTAACACTCACATCCCAAGAATGAATCAAAATAAACAGAGGACACAGATTTAAGTTAATTGGAAAAAGAACCAGAGAGGAGATCAGTAAAAAAAAAGTTATGCAGCAAGTTGTTATGATCTGGAATGCAGTGCCTGCAAGGATAGTCAAAGCAGATTCAAACATAACTTTCAAAAGGTAATTGGATGAATACTTGAAAAGGAAACATGTGCAGAGCTCTGAGAAAGGAGAAGTGGCATTAGACTAATTGGATAGCTCTTTCTCAGAACCGGCACATGCATGATAAACCCAATGTCCTCCTTCTGAGCTGTAAGTTTCCCTGATTGTATAAGTCCAAATTTCAAGACTAACTGAAACAAAGTAGGCTGTCATGATGTTGTAATGATGAGTGCGTATTAGAGTCTGACGTGAAGAAAATGACCCGAAAAAAGGATCAAATGGCTCTTTGGTAACATGAAGATCCAGTTTGGACCATTGTAAGCAGAGTGGAATAAAATAAATGTTTCAGCCATACGCTTCATATATGTAACATTCTCAGAGGCAGTGCCAAACCCTGTTTGGATCCCTTCAATGTAGTTTATGTCTTAACTATGGCACTGACTTGTTCAAGGTCCCCAATTAAATTCTGTGTTACTATAAACATTGGAAATATCCCTCCAGAATCCTCCCCAACCTTATTTGGGTCCTTGATATGATTGACCATTGCCAGCTCTCCTCTGTAGTTCACCTTCATGACACTGCCCTCTTATGGTTTCATTTCTGTGTGCCCCAAAATTACCAACACATCTCCTGCACTGGCTTTTCCTCTAGTGTCCAAATGGCCACACAAATTCAAATCCTAGCACCAAACCTAAAGCCATTTGATTCAGTAGTTTCCCTAAATTTTTTAACTGGCTTCATAGATAATAAAAAAGCAGCTTGGTCACTCTGACTGAAGAGTGCGGTTACTGTCATAGAACCATAAAAAAATTACAGCACAGAAGGAGGCCATTTAGCCCGTTGCGTCCCTGCCAGCTGAACAAACTAGCCGCTCTCTGGTTTAACATAAGTGACATTTTACTCGGTAATGTGTGACAGCTACATTCACCGACAGGAATAAAGAATGGCATTCCAAGGATGAGGCACTCCATCCTCATTCGATGGCTTTTCTTCATAACCTTTGCTAATAAGTCCAATGTTTCTTCATTCCTATTTTTCCCCAGTACATCGCTCATTACAACCCTACTTTTATTCATTACAAAGCCCCCACCACCCATTACAAACCATCCTGACCCTGCCACTTGCCCACCTTCCGCCCGCATATTACAGAGGCTTTCGAACTAGTTTGTGGCAAATTTGCAGATGTTGGGCTGGATTTTGAAATTCTGCCACTGGGAGTGGTGACGGGCGCAAAACATAGTGGCTGCCACCCATGGGACCTGCGCCACTGCGCCAACCCGATTACGTAGCAGGCGCCCATTTTAGATATTCAGGGTGGCTGCACGCCAAACCCCACCTAATCACGTGGCTGGGGCGGTCTTGGCGACGCCGTTCACAGTGTCACCTGTTGAAAGAGCAGTGGCTGGTGCCATTTTAAAAAGGCTACCAGCCCTGCAAACAGTACATCAGAGTGCAGAGGTCACCGTTTCCGCACCCACCCACCCATCAGAGTGCAGAGTTCACCCCTTCCCCCCAACCATCAGAGTGCAGAGTTCACCCGTTTCCCCCCACCCATCAGAGTGCAGAGTTCACCCCTTCCCCCGCAACCATCAGAGTGCAAAGTTCACGCCTTCCCCCCAACCATCAGAGTGCAAAGTTCACCCGTTACCCCCCACCCATCAGAGTGCAGAATTCACCCGTTTCCCCCCACCCATCAGAGTGCAAAGTTCACCCGTTTCCCCCCAACCATCAGAGTGCAAAGTTCACCAGTTTCCCCCCAACCATCAGAGTGCAATGTTCGCCCGTTTCCCCCCCACCCATCAGAGTGCAGAGTTCACCCGTTCCCCCGCACTCATCAGAGTGCAGAGTTCATCCGTTCCCCCCACACATCAGTGTGCAGATTTCTCCCCTTTCCCCCACCCATCAGAGTGCAGAGTTCACCCCATCCCCATACATCAGAGTGCAGAGTGCACCCCATCCCCCCACCCATCAAAGTGCAGAGTTCACCTGTTCCCCCCCAACCATCAGAGTGCAGAATTCACCCGTTTCCCCCCAACCATCAGAGTGCAAAGTTCACCCATTTCCCCCCACCCATCAGAGTGCAGAGTTCACCCGTTCCCCCCCACGCATCAGAGTGCAGAGTTCACCCCTTCCCCCCACCCATCAGAGTGCAAGTTCACCCCTTCCCCCCACCCATCAGTGTGCAGGGTTCACCTCTTCCCCCCAACCCATCAGAGTGCAGAGTTCACCCCTTCCCTCACAGCCATCAGTGTGCAGAGTTCACCCCTTCCCCCCACCCATCAGAGTGCAGAGTTCACCCCTTCCCCCCACCCATCAGAGTGCAGAGTTCACCTGTTTCCCCCAACCATCAGAGTGCAGAGTTCACCCCTTCCCCCCCAACCATCAGAGTGCAAAGTTCACCCCTTCCCCCCAACCATCAGAGTGCAGAGTTCACCCTTTCCCTCACAGCCATCAGTGTGCAGAGTTCACCCCTCCCCCCCACCCATCAGAGTGCAGAGTTCACCCCTTCCCCCCACCCATCAGAGTGCAGAGTTCACCCCTTTCCCCCCAACCATCAGAGTGCAAAGTTCACCCCTTCCCCCCAACCATCAGAGTGCAAAGTTCACCCGTTACCCCCCACCCATCAGAGTGCAGAATTCACCCGTTTCCCCCCACCCATCAGAGTGCAAAGTTCACCCGTTTCCCCCCAACCATCAGAGTGCAATGTTCACCCGTTTCCCCCCCACCCATCAGAGTGCAGAGTTCACCCGTTCCCCCGCACTCATCAGAGTGCAGAGTTCATCCGTTCCACCCACACATCAGTGTGCAGATTTCTCCCCTTTCCCCCACCCATCAGAGTGCAGAGTGCACCCCATCCCCCCACCCATCAGAGTGCAGAATTCACCCGTTTCCCCCCACCCATCAGAGTGCAGAGTTCACTCGTTTCCCCCCAACCATTAGAGTGCAGAGTTCACCCCTTCCCCCTCCACCCATCAGAGTGCAGAGCTCACCCGTTTCCCCCCATCCATCAGAGTGCAGAGTTCACCCGTTTCCCCCCACTCAACAGAGTGCAAAGTTCACCCTTCCCCCCACCGATCAGAGTGCAAAGTTCACCCCTTCCCCCCACCTATCAGAGTGCAAAGTTCACCCCTTCCTCCCCACGCATCAGAGTGCAGAGTTCACCCCTTCCCCCCACCCATCAGAGTGCAGAGTTCACCCCTTCCCCCCACCCATCAGAGTGCAAAGTTCACCCCTTCCCCCCACCCATCAGTGTGCAGGGTTCACCTCTTCCCCCCAACCCATCAGTGTGCAGAGTTCACCCCTTCCCCCCACCCATCAGAGTGCAGAGTTCACCCCTTCCCCCCACCCATCAGAGTGCAGTGTTCACCCGTTTCCCCCCACCCATCAGAGTGCAGAGTTCACCCCTTCCCCCCCAACCATCAGAGTGCAAAGTTCACCTCTTCCCCCCAACCATCAGAGTGCAAAGTTCACCCGTTACCCCCCACCCATCAAAGTGCAGAATTCACCTGTTTCCCCGCACTTATCAGAGTGCAGAGTTCATCCGTTCCCCCCACACATCAGTGTGCAGATTTCTCCCCTTTCCCCCACCCATCAGAGTGCAGAGTTCAGCCCATCCCCCATACATCAGAGTGCAGAGTGCACCCCATCCCCCCACCCATCAGAGTGCAGAGTTCTCCTGTTCCCCCCCAACCATCAGAGTGCTGAATTCACCCGTTTCCCCCCAACCATCAGAGTGCAAAGTTCACCCGTTTCCCCCCACCCATCAGAGTGCAGAGTTCACCCGTTACCCCACACCCATCAGAGTGCAGAGTTCACCCGTTTCCCCCCACACATCAGAGTGCAGAGTTCACCCCTTCCCCCTCCACCCATCAGAGTGCAGAGCTCACCCTTCCCCCCACCGATCAGAGTGCAAAGTTTACCCCTTCCTCCCCACGCATCAGAGTGCAGAGTTCACCCCTTCCCCCGTCCTATCAGAGTGCAGAGTTCACCCGATTCCCCCCAAACATCAGAGTGCAGAGTTCACCCCTTACCCCTCCACCCATCAGAGTGCAGAGTTCACCCGTTTCCCCCCACTCATCAGAGTGCAAAGTTCACCCCTTCCCCCCACCGATCAGAGTGCAAAGTTCACCCCTTCCCCCCACCTATCAGTGCAAAGTTCACCCCTTCCTCCCCACGCATCAGAGTGCAGAGTTCACCCCTTCCCCCCACCCATCAGAGTGCAGAGTTCACCCCTTCCCCCCACCTATCAGTGCAAAGTTCACCCCTTCCTCCCCACGCATCAGAGTGCAAGTTCACCCCTTCCCCCCACCCATCAGTGTGCAGGGTTCACCTCTTCCCCCCATCCCATCAGAGGACAGAGTTCACCCCTTCCCTCACACCCATCAGTGTGCAGAGTTCACCCCTTCCCCCCCACCCATCAGAGTGCAGAGTTCACCCCTTCTCCCCACCCATCAGAGTGCAAAGTTCACCCATTTCCCCCACCCATCAGAGTGCAGAGTTCACCCCATACCCCCCCACCATCAGTGTGCAGAGTTCACCCCTTCCCCCCCACCCATAAGAATGCAGAGTTCACCCGTTTCCCCCACCCATCAGAGTGCAGAGTTCACCCCATCCCCCCACCCATCAGAGTGCAGAGGTCATCCCTTCCACCCCCCATCAGAGTGCAGAGTTCACCCGTTTCCCCCCCACCCATCAGAGTGCAGAGTTCCCCCCTTCCCCCCACCCATCAGAGTGCAGAGTTCACCCGTTTCCCCTCCACCCATCAGAGTGCACAGTTCACCCGTTTCTCCCCCATCAGAGTGCAGAGTTCACCCGTTTCCCACCCCATCATAGTGCAGAGGTCCCCCGTTTCCCCCCACCCATCAGAGTGCAGAGGTCCCCCGTTTCCCCCCACCCATCAGAGTGCAGAGTTCACCCGTTTCCCACCCCATCATAGTGCAGAGGTCCCCCGTTTCCCCCCACCCATCAGAGTGCAGAGTTCACCCGTTTCCCACCCCATCAGAGTGCAGAGGTCCCCCGTTTCCCCCCACCCATCAGAGTGCAGAGTTCACCCGTTTCCCACCCCATCATAGTGCAGAGGTCCCCCGTTTCCCCCCACCCATCAGAGTGCAGAGTTCACCCATTTCCCACCCCATCAGAGTGCAGAGGTCCCCCGTTTCCCCCCACCCATCAGAGTGCAGAGTTCACCCGTTTCCCCCCACTCATCAGAGAGCAAAGTTCACCCCTTCCCCCCACCCATCAGAGTGCAAAGTACACCCGTTTCCTCCCCACCCATCAGAGTGCAGAGTTCACCCCTTCCCCCCACACATCAGAGTGCAGAGTTCACCCGTTTCCCCCCAACCCATCAGAGTGCAGAGTTCACCCGTTTCCCCCCACCCATCAGAGTGCAGATTTCACCCCTTCCCCCCAACCCATCAGAGTGCAATTTCACCCCTTTCCCCCACCCTTCAGAGTGCAGGGATCACCCCTTCCACCCCACCCATCAGAGTGCAGAGTTCACCCCTTCCACCCCACCCATCAGAGTGCAGAGTTCTCCCCTTCCCGCCACCCATCAGAGTGCAGAGTTCATCCGTTTCCCCCCACTCATCAGTGCAAAGTTCACCCCTTCCCCCCACTCATCAGAGTGCAAAGTTCACCCCTTCCTCCCCACGCATCAGAGTGCAGAGTTCACCCCTTCCCCCCACCCATCAGAGTGCAAGTTCACCCCTTCCCCCCACCCATCAGTGTGCAGGGTTCATCCCTTCCCCCCAACCCATCAGAGGACAGAGTTCACCCCTTCCCTCACACCCATCAGTGTGCAGAGTTCACCCCTTCCCCTCACCCATCAGAGTGCAGAGTTCACCCCTTCCCCCCCACCCATAAGAATGCAGAGTTCACCCGTTTCCCCCACCCATCAGAGTGCAGAGTTCACCCCATCCCCCCACCCATCAGAGTGCAAAGTTCACCCGTTACCCCCCACCCATCAAAGTGCAGAATTCACCTGTTTCCCCGCACTTATCAGAGTGCAGAGTTCATCCGTTCCCCCCACACATCAGTGTGCAGATTTCTCCCCTTTCCCCCACCCATCAGAGTGCAGAGTTCAGCCCATCCCCCATACATCAGAGTGCAGAGTGCACCCCATCCCCCCACCCATCAGAGTGCAGAGTTCTCCTGTTCCCCCCCAACCATCAGAGTGCTGAATTCACCCGTTTCCCCCCAACCATCAGAGTGCAAAGTTCACCCGTTTCCCCCCACCCATCAGAGTGCAGAGTTCACCCGTTTCCCCCCACCCATCAGAGTGCAGAGTTCACCCGTTTCCCCCCACACATCAGAGTGCAGAGTTCACCCCTTCCCCCTCCACCCATCAGAGTGCAGAGCTCACCCGTTTCCCCCCATCCATCAGAGTGCAGAGTTCACCCGTTTCCCCCCACTCATCAGAGTGCAAAGTTCACCCCTTCCCCCCACTCATCAGAGTGCAAAGTTCACCCCTTCCTCCCCACGCATCAGAGTGCAGAGTTCACCCCTTCCCCCCACCCATCAGTGTGCAGGGTTCATCCCTTCCCCCCAACCCATCAGAGGACAGAGTTCACCCCTTCCCTCACACCCATCAGTGTGCAGAGTTCACCCCTTCCCCTCACCCATCAGAGTGCAGAGTTCACCCCTTCCCCCCCACCCATAAGAATGCAGAGTTCACCCGTTTCCCCCACCCATCAGAGTGCAGAGTTCACCCCATCCCCCCACCCATCAGAGTGCAGAGGTCACCCCTTCCACCCCCCATCAGAGTGCAGAGTTCACCCCTTCCCCCTCCACCCATCAGAGTGCAGAGCTCACCCGTTTCCCCCCATCCATCAGAGTGCAGAGTTCACCCGTTTCCCCCCACTCATCAGAGTGCAAAGTTCACCCCTTCCCCCCACTCATCAGAGTGCAAAGTTCACCCCTTCCTCCCCACGCATCAGAGTGCAGAGTTCACCCCTTCCCCCCACCCATCAGTGTGCAGGGTTCATCCCTTCCCCCCAACCCATCAGAGGACAGAGTTCACCCCTTCCCTCACACCCATCAGTGTGCAGAGTTCACCCCTTCCCCTCACCCATCAGAGTGCAGAGTTCACCCCTTCCCCCCCACCCATAAGAATGCAGAGTTCACCCGTTTCCCCCACCCATCAGAGTGCAGAGTTCACCCCATCCCCCCACCCATCAGAGTGCAGAGGTCACCCCTTCCACCCCCCATCAGAGTGCAGAGTTCACCCGTTTCCCCCCCACCCA
Source organism: Heterodontus francisci (assembly GCF_036365525.1). Classification (NCBI taxonomy): domain Eukaryota; kingdom Metazoa; phylum Chordata; class Chondrichthyes; order Heterodontiformes; family Heterodontidae; genus Heterodontus; species Heterodontus francisci. The sequence goes on along the minus strand of NC_090379.1, from coordinate 87,506,005 downwards.
TCAGAGTGCAGAGTTCACCCCTTCCCCCCACCCATCAGAGTGCAGAGTTCACCGGTTTCCCCTCCACCCATCAGAGTGCAGAGTTCACCCCTTCACACCACCCATCAGAGTGCAGTGTTCACCCGTTTCTCCCCCATCAGAGTGCAGAGTTCACCCGTTTCCCCCCCCCATCATAGTGCAGAGGTCACCCGTTACCCCCCACTCATCAGAGAGCAAAGTTCACCCCTTCCCCCCACCCATCAGAGTGCAAAGTTCACCCGTTTCCTCCCCACCCATCAGAGTGCAGAGTTCACCCCTTCCCCCCACCCATCAGAGTGCAGAGTTCACCCGTTTCCCCCCACACATCAGAGTGCAGAGTTCACCCGTTTCCCCCCAACCCATCAGAGTGTAGATTTCACCCCTTCCCCCCAACCCATCAGAGTGCAAGTTCACCCCTTCCCCCCACCCTTCAGAGTGCAGGGTTCACCCCTTCCACCCCACCCATCAGAGTGCAGAGTTCACCCCTTCCACCCCACCCATCAGAGTGCAGAGTTCACCCCTTCCCGCCACCCATCAGAGTGCAGAGTTCACCCCTTCCTCCCACCCATCAGAGTGTAGAGTTCACCCCTTTCCCCTCCCCCACCAATCAGAGTGCAAAGTTCACCCCTTCCCCCCAACCCATCAGAGTGCAGAGTTCACCCCTTCCCCGCACCCATCAGAGTGCAAAATTCACCCGTTTCCCCCAACCATCAGAGTGCAAAGTTCACCCGTTTCCCCCCACCCATCAGAGTGCAGAGTTCACCCGTTCCCCCCCACCCATCAGAGTGCAGAGTTCACCCGTTTCCCCCCACCCATCAGAGTGCAGAGTTCACTCGTTTCCCCCCAACCATTAGAGTGCAGAGTTCACCCCTTCCCCCCGACCTATCAGAGTGCAGAGTTCACACGATTCCCCCCACACATCAGAGTGCAGAGTTCACCCCTTCCCCCTCCACCCATCAGAGTGCAGAGTTCACCCGTTTCCCCCCATCCATCAGAGTGCAGAGTTCACCCGTTTCCCCCCACTCATCAGAGTGCAAAGTTCACCCTTCCCCCCACCCATGAGAGTGCAAAGTTCACCCCTTCCCCCCACCTATCAGAGTGCAAAGTTCACCCCTTCCTCCCACCCATCAGAGTGCAAGTTCACCCCTTCCCCCCAACCATCAGAGTGCAAAGTTCACCCCTTCACCCCACCCATCAGAGTGCAGAGTTCACCCCTTCACCCCACCCATCAGAGTGCAGAGATCACCCGTTTCCCCCCCATCAGTGTGCAGAGTTCACCCGTTTCCCACCCCCATCATAGTGCAGAGTTCACCCGTTTCCCCCCACCCATCAGAGTGCAGAGTTCACCCGTTTCCCACCACTCATCAGAGTGCAAGGTTCACCCCTTCCCCCCCCCATCATAGTGCAGAGTTCACCCATTTCCCCCCACACATCAGAGTGCAGAGTTCACCCCTTCCCCCCCAACAATCAGAGTACAGAATTCACCCGTTTTCCCCCACCCATCAGAGTGCAGAGTTCACCCCTTCCCCCCAACCATCAGAGAGCAGAGTTCACCCGTTTTCCCCCACCCATCTGAGTGCAGATTTCACCCGTTTCCACCACCCATCAGAGTGCAGAGGTCACCCCTTCCACCCCCCATCAGAGTGCAGAGTTCTCCCGTTTCCCCCCCACCCATCAGAGTGCAGAGTTCACCCCTTCCCCCCACCCATCAGAGTGCAGAGTTCATCCCTTCCCCCCACCCATCAGAGTGCAGAGTTCACCCCTATCCCCCAGCCATCAGTGTAGAGTTCACCCGTTCCCCCCCCCACCCATCAGAGAGCAAAGTTCACCCCTTCCCCCCACCCATTAGAGTGCAGAGTTCACCTGTTCCCCCCACCCATCAGAGTTCTAAGTTCACCCGTTTCCCCCCACCCATCAGAGTGCAAAGTTCACCCGATTCTCCCTACACATCAGAGTGCAGAGTTCACCCCTTCCCCCTCCACCCATCAGAGTGCAAAGTTCACCCGTTTTCCCCCACCCATCAGAGTGCAGAGTTCACCCCTTCCCCCCCATGCATAAGAGTGCAAAGTTCACCCCTTCCCCCCCAACCATCAGAGTGCAGAGTTCACCCGTTTCCCCCCACCCATCAGTGTGCAGAGTTCACCCCTTCCCCCCCAACCATCAGAGTGCAGAGTTCACCCGTTCCCACCACCCATCAGAGTGCAGAGTTCACCCCTTCACCCCACCCATCAGAGTGCAGCGTTCATCTGTTTCCCCCCCATCATTGTGCAGAGTTCACCCGTTTCCCCCCACCAATCAGAGTGCAGAGTTCACCCGTTTCCCCCCACTCATCAGAGTGCAAGGTTCACCCCTTCCTCCCCACCCATCAGAGTGCAAAGTTCACCCCTTCCTCCCCACCCATCAGACTGCAGAGTTCACCCCTTCCCCCCACCCATCAGAGAGTAGAGTTCACCTGTTTCCCCCCCCAACCCATCAGAGTGCAGAGTTCACCCCATCCCCCCACCCATCAGAGTGCAGTGTTCACCCGTTCCCCCCCAACCATCAGAGTGCCGAGTTCACCCATTCCCCCCCAACAGTCAGAGTGCAGAGTTCACCCGTTTCCCCCCACCCATCAGAGTGCAAAGTTCACCTGCTCCCCCCCACCCATCATAGTGCAGATTTCACCCGTTTCCCCACACCCATCAGAGTGCAAAGTTCACCCCTTCCACCCACCCATCAGAGTGCAGAGTTCACCCCTTCCCCCCACCCATCAGAGTGCAGAGTTCAACCCTTCCCCCCCAACCATCAGAGTGCAGAGCTCACCCGTTTTCCCCCACCCATCAGAGTGCAGATTTCACCCGTTTGCCCCCACCCAGCTGTGTGCAAAGTTCACCCCTTCGCCCCCAACCATCAGAGTGCAAAGTTCACCCCTTCCCCCACAACCATCAGCGTGCAAAATTTTACCCGTTTCCCCCCAACCATCAGAGTGCAGAATTCACCCATTTCCCCCTACCCATCAGAGTGCAAAGTTCACCCGTTTCCCCCCAACCATCAGAGTGCAAAGTTCACCCGTTTCCTCCCAACCATCAGAGTGCAAAGTTCACCCGTTTCCCCCCACCCATCAGAGTGCAGAGTTCACCCGTTCCCCCCACCCATCAGTGCAGAGTTCACCCCTTCCACCCCCCATCAGAGTGCAGAGTTCACCCGTTTCCCCTCCATCGGAGTGCAGAGTTCACCCGTTTCCCCCCACCCATCAGAGTGCAGGGTTCACCCGTTTCCCCGCACTCATCAGAGTGTAAGGTTCACCCCTTCCCCCATCCATCAGAGTGCAAATTTCACCCGTTCCCCCCAACCATCAGAGTGCAGAGTTCATCCGTTTCCCCCCACCCATCAGAGTGCAAAGTTCACCCGTTCCACCCCACCCATCAGAGTGCAGATTTCACCCCATCCCCCCACCCATCAGAGTGCAGAGTTCACCCGTACTCCCCCATCCATCAGAGTGCCGAGTTCACCCATTCCCCCCCAACCATCAGAGTGCAGAGTTCACCCGTTCCCCCCCACCCATCAGAGTGCAGATTTCACCCGTTTCCCCACACCCACCAGAGTGCAGAGTTCACCCCTTCCCCCCCAACAATCAGAGTGCAAAGTTCACCCGTTCCCCCCACCCATCAGAGTGCAGATTTCACCCGTTTCCCCACACCCATGAGAGTGCAGAGTTCACCCCTTCCCCCCAACCATCAGAGTGCAGAGTTCACCCGTTTTCCCCCACCCATCAGAGTGCAGAGTTCTCCCGTTTTCCCTCACCCATCAGAGTGCAGAGTTCACCCCTTGCCCCCACCCATCAGAGTGCAGAGTTGACCCCTTCCTCCCCAACCATCAGAGTGCAGAGTTCACCCGTTTTCCCCCACCCATCAGAGTGCAGAGTTCACCCCTTCCTCCCCAACCATCAGAGTGCAGATTTCACCCGTTTCCCCACACCCATGAGAGTGCAGAGTTCACCCCTTCCCCCCAACCATCAGAGTGCAGAGTTCACCCGTTTTCCCCCACCCATCAGAGTGCAGAGTTCTCCCGTTTTCCCTCACCCATCAGAGTGCAGAGTTCACCCCTTGCCCCCACCCATCAGAGTGCAGAGTTGACCCCTTCCTCCCCAACCATCAGAGTGCAGAGTTCACCCCTTCCCCCTCCACCCATCAGAGTGCAAAGTTCACCCGTTTTCCCCCACCCATCAGAGTGCAGAGTTCACCCCTTCCCCCCCATGCATAAGAGTGCAAAGTTCACCCCTTCCCCCCCAACCATCAGAGTGCAGAGTTCACCCGTTTCCCCCCACCCATCAGTGTGCAGAGTTCACCCCTTCCCCCCCAACCATCAGAGTGCAGAGTTCACCCGTTCCCACCACCCATCAGAGTGCAGAGTTCACCCCTTCACCCCACCCATCAGAGTGCAGCGTTCATCTGTTTCCCCCCCATCATTGTGCAGAGTTCACCCGTTTCCCCCCACCAATCAGAGTGCAGAGTTCACCCGTTTCCCCCCACTCATCAGAGTGCAAGGTTCACCCCTTCCTCCCCACCCATCAGAGTGCAAAGTTCACCCCTTCCTCCCCACCCATCAGACTGCAGAGTTCACCCCTTCCCCCCACCCATCAGAGAGTAGAGTTCACCTGTTTCCCCCCCCAACCCATCAGAGTGCAGAGTTCACCCCATCCCCCCACCCATCAGAGTGCAGTGTTCACCCGTTCCCCCCCAACCATCAGAGTGCCGAGTTCACCCATTCCCCCCCAACAGTCAGAGTGCAGAGTTCACCCGTTTCCCCCCACCCATCAGAGTGCAAAGTTCACCTGCTCCCCCCCACCCATCATAGTGCAGATTTCACCCGTTTCCCCACACCCATCAGAGTGCAAAGTTCACCCCTTCCACCCACCCATCAGAGTGCAGAGTTCACCCCTTCCCCCCACCCATCAGAGTGCAGAGTTCAACCCTTCCCCCCCAACCATCAGAGTGCAGAGCTCACCCGTTTTCCCCCACCCATCAGAGTGCAGATTTCACCCGTTTGCCCCCACCCAGCTGTGTGCAAAGTTCACCCCTTCGCCCCCAACCATCAGAGTGCAAAGTTCACCCCTTCCCCCACAACCATCAGCGTGCAAAATTTTACCCGTTTCCCCCCAACCATCAGAGTGCAGAATTCACCCATTTCCCCCTACCCATCAGAGTGCAAAGTTCACCCGTTTCCCCCCAACCATCAGAGTGCAAAGTTCACCCGTTTCCTCCCAACCATCAGAGTGCAAAGTTCACCCGTTTCCCCCCACCCATCAGAGTGCAGAGTTCACCCCTTCCACCCCCCATCAGAGTGCAGAGTTCACCCGTTTCCCCTCCATCGGAGTGCAGAGTTCACCCGTTTCCCCCCACCCATCAGAGTGCAGGGTTCACCCGTTTCCCCGCACTCATCAGAGTGTAAGGTTCACCCCTTCCCCCATCCATCAGAGTGCAAATTTCACCCGTTCCCCCCAACCATCAGAGTGCAGAGTTCATCCGTTTCCCCCCACCCATCAGAGTGCAAAGTTCACCCGTTCCACCCCACCCATCAGAGTGCAGATTTCACCCCATCCCCCCACCCATCAGAGTGCAGAGTTCACCCGTACTCCCCCATCCATCAGAGTGCCGAGTTCACCCATTCCCCCCCAACCATCAGAGTGCAGAGTTCACCCGTTCCCCCCCACCCATCAGAGTGCAGATTTCACCCGTTTCCCCACACCCACCAGAGTGCAGAGTTCACCCCTTCCCCCCCAACAATCAGAGTGCAAAGTTCACCCGTTCCCCCCACCCATCAGAGTGCAGATTTCACCCGTTTCCCCACACCCATGAGAGTGCAGAGTTCACCCCTTCCCCCCAACCATCAGAGTGCAGAGTTCACCCGTTTTCCCCCACCCATCAGAGTGCAGAGTTCTCCCGTTTTCCCTCACCCATCAGAGTGCAGAGTTCACCCCTTGCCCCCACCCATCAGAGTGCAGAGTTGACCCCTTCCTCCCCAACCATCAGAGTGCAGAGTTCACCCGTTTTCCCCCACCCATCAGAGTGCAGAGTTCACCCCTTCCTCCCCAACCATCAGAGTGCAGAGTTCACCCGTTTTCCCTCACCCATCAGAGTGCAGAGTTCACCCCTTGCCCCCACCCATCAGAGTGCAGAGTTCACCCCTTCCTCCCCAACCATCAGAGTGCAGAGTTCACCCGTTTTCCCCCACCCATCAGAGTGCAGAGTTCACCCCTACCTCCCCAACCATCAGAGTGCAGAGTTCACCCGTTTTCCCCCACCCATCAGAGTGTAGCGTTCTCCCCTTCCCCACCTCGGTGGCGCCAGCTTTCCCTGTATGGGAAAGTGAAGGCTCGTGAGTGCTGCCCATCGGGCGGAGGATCAGGAACTGAAGGTAAGATTGCTGCGGTTTACATATTAATTTATGCAAATATGACATTTAAATATGCTATCGCGTCCAATCACAGAGCGGCAGAGGGGCCGCCACGGAGCTTCCCTGCCGCCGGGATGATCAGGCCCGACAATCCCAGAATCAGGTTCCATGACCGCCACTACCACTCCGATTTTCCAGTGCATCCCCCACCAACCACCCACCGCCCCCGCCACCCCACCTGCTCCCACTGCGACAGAATCCGATGTCGGGCTGGGAACAAAATCCAGCTCGTTGTCTTGCAAAGAACCTGCTCGTTCTGGGGAAATATTGGGTGGGGCATGGGGGTGCGGTGGGATAGATATACCTTTCCACAGAATTTAGGGTGTCGCGACTGTGGCCTGGAGTTTTAGTCAGACTCCACGAGTCCCGCAGCTCTGTGATGCCACAAGGTTGGCAGATCTCAGATCTATGCACACACAGAGCAGGCAAGGCCCAGGCTCCAAAGGAAAGCTGGGATTGTTCTCTTTAGAACAGAGAAGGCTAAGAGGATATTTGATAGATGTGCTTAAAATCACAAAGAATTTAGATCGAGTAAATAAGGAGGAACTGTTTCCAATGGCTGATGGGTTGATAATCAGAAGACACAGATTTAAGGTAATTGGCAAAAGAACCATATGCAAAACGAGGAAAATTTTTTATGCAGTGAGTTGTTGTGATCTGGAATGCACTGCCTGAAAGGGAGGTGGAAACAGATTCAACAATAATTTTCAACAGGGAATTGGATAAATACTTGACTGGATTGCTCTTTGAAAGAGTTGATATAGACTTGATGGGCTGAATGGCCTCCTTCTGTGCTGTATTATTCTATAATTCTATCATCTTACTGAATGTTAAATAGCATTCACCAAAAATGGCAGGTTGATATGAAAGTTGTATTTTTTTTTCTCACTCTTAGGGCTGAATTTTACCAGCCCCTTGACACCATGGGTCACGGTAAAATTCTGCGGGGAGACGCACACCTCGACGTCGAGAATGGCCTGCCGCATATTACCAGTGGCGGGACCTTCATCTGCATATTCAAATAAACCTAAATGAGATGCTAATGCTCCACCTGCAGGTGGAGGCCATCCCACACCGATTTTACCGCCGCCGTTCGTACCTCGTGCGCCTTCGGAACTCCATATGGAGTTCCGAGATGAGAACCTAGTGGGAAGGAGGGGACCAATAGATCGTTCATGGTAGGAGGGGTAGGGGACTGGTGAAATGTGATACACACATGCAAATAGAGACAGAAAAGAGCAGAAGAAAAAAATAAAGTAGAGGTTGAGTTTTTGTTTCGGTTCTTCGAGCTCACTGTAGAGTCCTTGATTGTAGGTGGTTCGTGCTTTTCGTTGGGGCCCAGTATTTTTCTTAAACCTTGTTCACTGTAGGAGACTTTTCTCTCTTGGGGTTCATGTGTCTTCACTGGATTCAGAGGCTTGTGAGAAAGAGATGGGAGCAGACAGGAAAGATCTTCTCAGTCCAGGAGCAAACAGTCTTTCTCAGTTCAAACTCTCTGTGGCTAGTTCAAAAGACCGTGGAACAGCCTGTTAGTCATGTGACCAGCTGGTCCAACCAGTCCTGGCTCCTGTGGATTGCATCACCCCAGCAGGCCCTGGAATGCGCTTCCCCACTCCCTCACTGTCTGATGATCAACATCTATTGTGGGTTCAATGTGTCAGGGAATGGTCCTTTGCCTAGATAAGTACCGTTTGTTAGTATGCAAATATTTTCCATCCAAGTCTGGAGCCCTTGTAACAGGCCTTCTCTTCTTCCCAGCAACAATTTGAAATTTAATGTCCATATAGCGAAATTAATGTGCCTCATTCTTGGCAGGTGGGGGCCCAGCATGACAGGGCATATTACAAAATAAACCTGGAAACTATTCATTTATTTCCAAGTGGGTATAGATGTTACTGATGGAAAATATTTATTTTCTTGAAAGAAACAAGTGGACAGGGTAGTACATGACGGTGAATATTTGACTACTTCTGGGAGCATCTGATGATTTTCATAACAGCTATTCTCAAAATTATTTTAATTCCACAATGCTACTACACTAAGATCTGAATAAATTTTAATGTACTTTTTAGATATGTTGTAGTTTAAACTAAAAAGGTATGACCAAGAAAATGTAATTGCTAGTTGGCAACTTTTGATCTACCCAAACCCATAGGGGCCCATGTTTTGATGGTCGTAATGCTCATTGTTTCAAAATCCTGTATCTAAAAATTAGTACTACTTACAATAGTTTTATTTGAATCAGATAGCTTTAGTTTTGTAGCAATGTTTAGAAAATTAAGTAAGAAAAAACCATCTTGGTCTTTATGAAATATCCAGCATCCTTCACTTACACCCTATCCTGTGACACACAAATCATTCATGTGCCCCTGTCATTCTTTTCATCAGCATCAGCCCTGTCATTTTTATCCTTTCTTGTGTTAATTCAGGGGTTCCCTCATTAGTCCAGTTCTAATGAAAAGTCATCGATCTGAAATGTTGGGCAGGGTTTTGGGACCCTGATGTTGGGACCAAATGGTGGTCCTGAATCCACACTTGCTGGGAGCCAGACCGGTGGAGCTATTTTCCCAGAGACGGCCTCCTAATTGCCTGCCTCCGCACTCGACGCCCTATTAAGGACGGTGGGCAGGCTCCTGAAGCTGCCGTCGCAATTACAGGAGAGGTGGGTGCTGCTGAGGCAGGTCTGAGAACGCGAGGCTGCCTCAACATGGAGGCATAAAAATGATTAAATATTTTAGAGGGGAGACCCCTCGGAATAGAGAGGAAACCCCATCAGTTGGATCATTAGGGCCTCATGGGATGTATTTCCTGCCCACGGCCCCTTCTTTGGAGAATGGAGTCTCCTGCTCCGATGGACCCCCGGACTGCCACAGGGAGGCCACCTCCATGGAGCTGGCAGCCTCCCCACACAAATGGCAGGGGTGGGGGAGGGGGGGGGGGGGTCGTTCTGCTGCTGGTAAAATGCCAGTGGTGCTGTAAAATTGCCCCTGAATAGGGTCTTAATTATTTAAATTGCTTGCCCCCCCACCTTGCAGCAAACAGGCGATCCACTTTCCAGCCCATCCTGGGAAACATCCCCAGCAGCAGGAATGTATAGGGAGCCGTCCCTAGGTGGACACCCCACCTCCAATCCTGCCACCAGGGGGCTGGAAAAATTCAGCCCATTCTCATTACACAGAGTATTTCCAGCATTTTCTGTTTTTATGTCTCCTCATTAGCCTTGCCTCTTTGCCAAATAATTTCAGCATTTGTCGAGAGCACTAGAATTCAAATGCTGTTGTTTTCACATCATGTGTTGACCACACAAAATAGGTAAGCATTTTCTTATCAGCAGATTGATTTGTTGTTACACAATAACTCCTTCATTGTTAAACACTCCTTTTGCAATCATTATCCTTATTCAGTTTGTTTGTTATTTTCCAATATCATTGGACTTCCCAAGCAAACAATTGCTTAATTCAAAGGTTAATTTTCAGAGGTCCTCTGTCTTTGTGATTATCACTGACTTTACCTCCTTACCATTTATTTTCAACCCATTTTCCAAACTAGTCTGCTTTACCTGCTGCAAGTGTATCAGGTAATAAAGAACAAAGAACAAAGAACAGTACAGCACAGGAACAGGCCATTCGGCCCTCCAAGCCTATGCCGATCTTGATGCCTGCCGAAACTAACACCTTCTGCACTTCCGGGGCCCATATCCCTCTATTCCCATCCTATTCATATATTTGTCAAGATGTCTCTTAAACGTTGCTATCGTATCTGCTTCCACCACCTCCCCTGGCAGCAAGTTCCAGGCACTCACCACCCTCTGTGTTAAAAACTTGCCCCGCACATCCCCTCTAAACTTTGCCCCTCGCACCTTAAACCTATGTCCCCTAGTAACTGACTCTACCACCCTGGGAAAAAGCTTCTGACTATCCACTCTGTCCATGCCGCTCATAACTTTGTAAACCTCCATCATGTCGCCCCTCCACCTCCGTCGTTCAAGTGAAAACAATCCGAGTTTTTCCAACCTCTCCTCATAGCTAATTCCCTCCAGACCAGGCAACATCCTGGTAAACCTCCTCTGTACCCTCTCCAAAGCCTCCACGTCCGTCTGGTAGTGTGGCGACCAGAATTGCAAACAATATTCTAAGTGTGGCCTAACTAAGGTTCTGTACAGCTGCAACATGACTTGCCAATTTTTAATCGTTCTTTCTATCTACAATCTGTACAGTATCATTGGTTGTTGCTTATTTTTTCATTGGCTCAGATGAGATTAAGATCATCCGGACTGCTTCATAATAAATTCAAAGTATATGTTGAAAAGTTTGAAATTATATAACACATCCTTGTTTCACTCCTCTTCTGATCATTGTCCGGTTTGTTGATTTGTTATTAACTCCTAATGCTGCTTATTGTTCCCAGTAAAGGTGTGAATAAAGCTGATGTCTTTCCATCAACATTGACTCTTTGCCTTAGAATCGAGGAGGCTGAGGGGTGACTTAATTGAGGTGCACAAAATTATGAGGGGCCTAGTTAGAGTAGACAGGAAGGACCTGTTTCCCTTAGCGGAGAGGTCAATTACGGTGGGAACAGATTTAAGGTGATTGGTAGAAGGATTAGAGAGGATATGAGAAAAAACTTCTTCACCCAGAGGGTGGTGGGTGTCTGGAAGTCACTGCCAGGAATTGTGGTGGAGGTAGAAACCCTCGATTTTTTTAAAAGGGTACCTGGACATGCACCTGAAGTGCTTTAACTGGCAAGGCTATGGACCAGGTGCTGGAAGGTGGGATTAGATTGGGCGGCTAGTTTTTTGGCTGGCACAGACACAACAGGCTGAATGGCCTCCTTCTGTGCCATAATTTTTCTGTGGTTCTGTAATCTATGAAGCATATATACTGTAAGAATCCTGGGAAATCCCTACATTGGGTTGTCTTGTTAATTAACGAAAACTAAATTAAATAATATGGCTGTACATTTCTTTAATTTCGTTGTCACACTTAATGTTATACTGAACTATTCTAATCCTGTTTGTAATATACTCTGGATAAAAGCAGCTGAGAGGTGATGATGGGGGAATTGTGGTTTGGGCCTTCATTGACCAAGTGTTTTTGACCCTGTAGGTTTGGAAAGGGACCAAGTGGTAAAAAGGTAAACTGCATCAGAAATGTAGCAAAGTGTGCAAACGGGCAGCCTGCTGCATTGGAATTAAAAGATAAACAACTTAGCAGAACTTCAGGGGACAAGATAGTGGGCAGAGAAAACATTAGTGCCTTCAATCTTAGACAAGATACCTGGGTGCTAAGGCCACCATGTTTTTCTTGCTTGGCACTGGAATGTTTACAAGCTGATAGGTGTCGGAGTGTGGTAAACCAGAGTTCTTGAGTGTTTAACCTGGCTTGGGTGGGCAGATGGATAAATGACATCTTTTGTAATTGGGCTGTTTAAATAATAGCGAGTTAACAATTGGGTTAAATTGGTCCCTGAATTCCTACAATAATCTGCCTTCTTTATTTCTATAACCTGCTCATATTAAGGGTTAAAGTGAAAAAAAAGACATGCATTTATATAACACTTTCACAGTCTCAGGACATCCTAAAGTGAATTACTATTAAAGTGTCTTTCCAGTTGCAGTGTCGGAAATACAGTATTTAATTTGTGCACAGCAAGCTTTCACAAACAGCAATGTGACAATGACCAGTTAATCTGTTTTAGTGATATTAGTTGATGGCTAAATATTGGCCAGGACACTAATGTAGTAAAACGCCCCAAAGTACTTTACAGGATTGCAATCAGTCAAAAATTGACAGAGCCAAAGAAAGGGACATTAGGATAGATGAACAAAAACTTGGTCAAAAAGGTAGGTTTTAAGGATTGTATATATATATATATATATATATATATTGGGATATCACAAACCTCTGGTTAAAAGATGTATGTATGAGAGTGGATGACTTGATACTGTACTTATAACTAAGTCGCTCAAAAATCCCAATATTTCATAGACGAGTGGGGAATTTCTATACAAAATTCTTTATAAAAAAAAAACCCTTGCCTGCTTCCATGAGTCAGTTGTTAGAACTGGATTCGCCATACACATCAATGCACTCTGTTTTTTTTTGTAGTGAGCAGGTGAGTTGTTTAAGTGTGTGGGCCCTTTAAATTTTTTGCATGGTCGTACATGCGTGGTAACTTGAAGGGAACAACCTGTGCTCAGCCTGCATGGGATTTTTGGGTTGCTGTGTGGTCGCACACTTTGGAGGGAACATGGATAGGTACCACATCACCTCACCTCTGTCAGCTCCCACAGTTGTTTGATCTTCAGCCACATATCACGTAGACCCCAACCATCACAGTCTTCTCGCTGTATCATGTTGTGTCGCTACACACAGGACTCTGTTCTTTACGTCACTGTTACGATGTTGGTGATATGTTTCAAGTGGCTTAAATTTGGGTTGTCCTGTTTCTTCCCAAGTCACCCCGCCACTTTCCTGTCAGACGAAAGCATTTCTGCTTCTTTTTGTCGTTCAGTGAATGAAGCGCATGCAAAATAGATGTAGCTCAATGCTAAAAAAAAACTAAGAACCAAAGCTGAGAATATTGCAAGTAAAACTGAATCTCAAATGAAATCAAAATAAGAGATTGTCTCTTGGAAGGGGCTGTGTTTGCCTTACTTACATAAAGACCTCACAAACACTGCTTAGGGGAAAATTGTCTTAGTTGTGAGTACTGACCAGTAATGTTTAAGCTACAACAACAGCTTGTATGTATATAGCATTTTAACACAGTAAAACATCCTAAGGCACTTCACAGGAGCGTTACCAGGCAACATTTGTCACTGAGCCACATGAGGGAGATATTAGGACAAATGGCCAAAGCCTGGCCAAAGAGGTAGGTTTTAACCCAGAGCTCATCAGTTCTGACATCACCTCGACAGCAGGGCAGGCTGACTTAAACTTTAATGTGTCTTTTTGCTGCAACACTTTGATTTTCTGAATATTCAGTCCAGTTTATATACATAAAACACAGTATTAAATCAATTTTGTGCTCACTGGATTTGTGGTCTGCAGGACTGAATCAACTACTGTGATCATTTAGAGCAGTCACTGAAAAATAAATGCTCCTTTTTCTTAAACTTCATAATTTATTCTCTCTCATTTACAGCCTGCGGTGATTCTTTCCTTTTCTTCCTTTTATTCCTCGCCCCCCCCCCCCAACTTATCCCCATTTATTTGGAAGAAAGTGTATTTCTGGGGTGCGGTTCCACAGTGATAGGTTGGGTTCCAGTTGTAGAATTAACTGTTCGTCCTGGTATTGAACGGGCAGGAGCACAAGGGAGTGTATTGTGGTTGAGCCTTCTCCTCATCTCATTTGACATCCACATATATCCTTTCAGTGAAAGTATTGGACAGTGATCAGGTGGGGAAAAGCTGACATACAAACATGGTTGTAAATAAAGAACTGGTATTTACATAGTAGCTTTCACAGCCTCAGATTCACAACCAATGAAGTGACACTTTTGAAGTGTCATCATAGTTGTTAGGTAGGTGAACAAGGCAGCCAAATTGTGCACATGAAATTTCAAAACAACAGTGAGATAAATGATCAGATAATTTGTTTTTGACAGTGTTGGTTGAGGGAGAAATATTAGCCAGAACACAGGGAGACCTCCCTGCTCTTCTTTGACTATTGCCATAAGAAGGTTCCTATTCAGCTGACCAGACGGTTGGAGCCTCTGTTTAATGTCTGTATTGAAAGGCAGCATCTCTGACAATATAACATGTCCTCAGCACTATTAAAATGTCATCCTTGAATCTGTGTTTCTAACCTACAGGCAAGAGAGCTACCATCTTAGCCAAGCTAAATCTAGACATTCTGACCTATGAAGATGATGAGCTAGACTGAAAGTCCATGAGGCATTGATATTTCATAAGATTTGCTCCAGATTTACCCAATATTACATCATTTTTAGAGCAGTGCACAAAAAATACCTTTTGAACCTGTGATGCTTTAGAAGTTACCGGAGGAGATCTGAGTGCTGAAGGCATCAGATGGATTTTCCAGAAGGATCTTTGGGCATTTGTAGAAAATTCTAGTCTTTTGACATTTATTTGGTTTTCTTGACACTCTCGAGTCGCCTGTATTTTGCCTTGTAATTCAAAACTAATTTTTGCTCCTGGAAGAGCAACAGATTATTTTAAAATTTGAAAATAAAGTAGTTATATGGACTTCGATATAACTTTACAGACTAAATCTAACCCTAGCTATGTGATGGGTCCTGACAACACTCCGGCAATGATACTGAAGACTTGTGCTCCAGATCTAGCCGTGCTCCTAGCCAAGCTGATCCAGTACAGCTACAACACTGGCATCTACCTGGCAATGTGGAAAATTGCCCAGGTATGTCCTGTCCACTAAAAGCAGGACAAATCCAACCTGGCCAATTACCGCCCCATCATCAGCAAAGTGATAGAAGTCATTGACAGTGCTATCAAGCGGCACCTGGGTTCCGCCAGGGCCACTCAGCTCCTGACCTCATTACAGCCTTAGTCCAAACATGGACAAAAGGATTGAACTCCAGAGGTGAGGTGAGAGTGACTGCCCTTTACATGTAGGCAGCATTTGACTGAGTAAGGCATCAAGGAGCCCAAGCAAAATTGGAGTCAATTGGAATCATGGGGAAAACACTCCGCTGGTTGGAGTCATACCTCACACAAAAGAAGATGGCTGTGGTTGTTGGAGATCAATCATCTCAGTCCCAGGACATCACTGCAGGAGTTCTTAAGGGTAGTATCCTTGGCCCAACCATCTTCAGCTGCTTCATCAATGACCTTCCCTCAGTCATAAGGTCAAAAGTGGGGATGTTCACTGATGATTGCACAATGTTCACCATTCGTGACTCCTCAGATACTGAAGCAGCCCATGTCCAGATGCAGCAAGACCTGGACAACATCTGTGCTTGGGCTGATAAGTGGCAAATAACATTTGTGCCACAAAAGTGCCAGGCAATGACTATCTCAAACAACAGAGAATCTAACCATCTCTCTTTGATGCTCGATGGCATTACGATCACTGAATCCCCCACTATCAACATCCCGGGGGTTACCATTGACCAGAAACTGAACTGGACCAGCCACGTAAGTGCTGTGGCTACAAGAGCAGGCCAGAGGCTGGGAATTCTGCGGCAAGTGACTCACCTCCTGTCTCCCCAAAGCCATCTACAAGGCACAAGTTAGGAGTGTGATGTAATACTCTCCACTTGCCTGAATGGGTGCAGCTCCAATAACACTCAAGAAGCTCAAAACCATCCAGGATAAAGCAGCCCTTGATCAGCACCCCATCCACCATCTTCAACATTCACTCCCTACACCACCAACACACAGTGGCGGCAATGTTTACCATCTACAAGATGCACCGTAGCAACTCATTAAGGCTCCTTTGACAGCACCTTCCAAACTCGCGAGCTCTGCCACCTAGTCAGACAAGGGCAGCAGATACATGGAAACACCACCACCTGCAAATCCCCCTCCAAGCCACACACCATCCTGACTTGGAACTATATCACCGTTCCTTCACTGATGCTGGGTCAAAATCCTGGAACTCCCTTCCTATCAGCACTCTTTTGAATGTCTACACCCCAAGGACTGCAGAAGTTCAAGAAGACAGCTCACCACCACCTTCTCAAGGCAATTAGGGATGGGCAATAATTGCTGGCCTAGCCAAAGACACCCACATCCATGAACGAATAATAAAAAAAATGCTAATTTGTGATCTGAAATCTTGTACAATACATAGCTACAATAGGAACAAAGTAACTATAGGAACAGAAGTAGGTCATTCAACCACTTGGACTTCTCTACCATTCAGTTAGGTCATGGCTGATCTGCACTCTACCTCAATTTTCCACCTTCATTCTAAATCCCTTGATATCTATACCTAACAAAAATCTATGTCTCACTCTTATATCCATCCTCATTACACTTTATGTCACCTCCAGACTCAACTATTCCAATATTCTATAGCCTGCCTCCCATCTTCCAGCCTCTGTAAACTTGAGTTAATCCAAAACGCTGCCCCTAACCTAACTTACATGCAGCAGTGATGCAATCAATAATCAATAAAAATGAACAATCCAAAGCAGCAATACATTGTACATTCACTAGACTAAAACAACTTTATTGTATCTCTACCTGTTCAAACAAGCACCAATATGTAGCTTGGTATGTGGTGAGAAGGGCCCACCCCGTCAGATCATTCCTGCACGCCCGGGATCTCACCCCCGCTGCATGCTGCCCTTGAGGTGGCTGTGGTGGGGAAGAGACGGTTGTCCACCTCCTTCTGGAATGTGCCTTTGCAAAGCAGGTGTGAACAGAACATAAGAACATAAGAACTAGGAGCAGGAGTAGGCCGTCCGGCCCCTCGAGCCTGCTCCACCATTCAATAAGATCATGGCTGATCTTTTTGTGGACTCAGATCCATTTACCCGCTCTCTCACCGTATCCCTTAATTCCTTTATTGTTCAAAAAGATATCTACCTTAGCTTTAAAAACGTTTACTGAAGTAGCGTCAACTACTTCACTGGGCAAGGAATTCCATAGATTAACAACCCTTTGGGTGAAGAAGTTCCTTCTCAATTCAGTCCCAAATCTGCTCCCTCTAATCTTGAGGCTATGCCCTCTTGTCCTAGCTTCACCTGCCAGTGGAAACAACCTCTCTACTTGTATCTTATCTATTCCCTTCATAATTTTATATGTTTCTATAAGATCCCCCCTCATTCTTCTGAATTCCAATGAATATAATCCCAATCTACTCAGTCTCCAAGATGGCTCCTGGGCTGGAAGCTCCCTAGGAAGCTCCCTTGCTGTTCAACTCTATCCATGGCCATCTGCTCCCATCCCTAACGGTTTCTCCCCCAATCTGCCCTCTTAAACTGTTTAAATTCCCCTGGCTCTTTAAATCAGTTCATTTTAGCCCTATCTAAAGGCTAACAGTTAGTTTAGTGTATGTTACCTGGGCCCACTGCCCTCCCCCAGCCACACCTGCTCTTTGTTTTCTCAATGAAATTGATCCGGATGAAACTGACGAGCACAGCTGCCGATACTTCAATCTCCGATCCTGCTGTCTTCACAGTCCAGAGTGTCTGCAGCCACGGCATGCGGTAAGTCCATTGAGGTGAAGAAGGAGCTGCGGGACCCGAGAGAAGTCCTGTGAAAAGGTGCCCCGAACACCCAAAAAATCCACGAACGGCCCCCCCGGCCGCAATTTCAAAGTGCCCGCGGGAGATGGCTCGGAGAGCATCTGCAGCGCACTGTCGGCAATGCTGCATGCCTTTATTTAAACCACTGCAAAAAAAAACCCTTCGCAAATGTAATCACCTCTAAGTCTGCCAAATGATGCTTCACCTCCCGAAGGACGTGGATGAGCTTTCCGGACGTCGATGGTGGGCACTGAGGAAATGGCTTATTACCTGCACCAGATTCCACCCCCCCTCCCCCCCCTTTACCCCCCTTCCACCCCCCCCCACCCCCGTCCCCTTCCCTGCTCCACCCTCTCAGCTCACCCCCTCACAACCCCGTCCCAGCCCGCCCCCCCTCGCACCATCTTCACCCCGCACCCCCTTCCCCTGCACCCCCCCCACCCCCTCCCTCTACCCCTCCCCCTTGCATCCCCTCCTCCCACCGGCACCATCCTACACCTGTGTAGGGGCCCCAACAACCCCACTGCCTTGTGGGCGTCTCGGGAGAGACCAAGGCTAAGGGAGTAAACCCTAACAGAAAATCCGGAGCGGAACCCCGTAGGCGGTCATGTGTCACCTTTGGCATGTTTCCGGCAGTTCCTGCAGCCATACTGGTGCCAAACGTCGTGTCCTGCACTCCTTTGGACCCCACCAGAAAGGCCGAGAGGGGGGTTTTGACGACTGGGCAACTCTCAACCTCCATAAATTTGCCCAGGCATGCGCCATGGAGAGGTCACTCCATAGTTGCCTCACAGCGACTAAAACAACACGGAAGGCAGCAGTTACGGGTTATAAGTCCAGATAAATTGGCGTAGAAACTGGGCGCCACGGGTTGCCTTTGTCGGTGGGAGAGGTCATTGCACCTCACTGGACAGCTACCGCCCGCCTCAAACCGGGCAGCCCCCGGTCAATAAGGTTCTGTCCCGCCACAGTCTGCCTGCTTCAATGGGTGCTTGGAGCTCAGGGTCATTGCCCGAAAGGTGGACTGATACACCGCACCAAACAACATGAAAAAAGGAAAGAAGGTACCAGCCCTTCGCTTTGCAAGCTGGAACGTCAGAACTATGTGTCCTGGCCTGTCGGAAGACCTTACACAAATCAACGATTCTCGGAAGACCGCCATCATTAACAACGAGCTCAGTAGATTCAATGTGGACATTGCAGCACTTCAGGAGACTCGCCTCCCCGCGAGTGGCTCTCTAGCAGAGCAAGACTACACCTTCTTCTGGCAGGGCAGGGATCCTGAAGAACCAAGACAGCATGGAGTGGGCTTCGCCATCAGAAACTCCTTGCTCAGCATGATAGAGCCTCCCTCAAATGGCTCGGAACGCATACTGTCCATCCGACTGCTCACCACCTCTGGTCCAGTACACCTACTCAGCATCTATGCTCCAACACTCTGCTCCGCACCTGAAGCTAAAGACCAGTTCTATGAACAACTCCATAACATCATTAGCAGCATCCCCAACACCGAACACCTATTCCTGCTGGGGGACTTTAATGCCAGGGTTGGGGCCGACCATGACTCATGGCCCTCCTGCCTTGGGCGCTATGGCGTTGGAAGGATGAATGAGAACGGGCAGAGACTGCTTGAGTTGTGTACCTATCATAACCTCTGCATCACCAACTCGTTCTTTCACACTAAACCCTGTCACCAGGTTTCATGGAGGCACCCAAGATCACGTCGTTGGCACCAGCTAGACCTCATTGTCACAAGGCGAGCCGCCTTAAACAGTGTTCAAATCACACGCAGCTTCCACAGTGCGGACTGCGACACCGACCACTCCCTGGTGTGCAGCAAGGTTAGACTCAGACCAAAGAAGTTGCATCATTCCAAGCAGAAGGGCCACCCGCGCATCAACACGAGCAGAATTTCTCACCCACAGCTGTTACAAAAATTTCTAAATTCACTTGTAACAGCCCTTCAAAACACTCCCACAGGGGATGCTGAGACCAAGTGGGCCCACATCAGAGACGCCATCTATGAGTCAGCTTTGACCACCTACGGCAAACGTGCGAAGAGGAATGCAGACTGGTTTCAATCTCATAATGAAGAGCTGGAACCTGTCATAGCCGCTAAGCGCATTGCACTTTTGAACTACAAGAAAGCCCCCAGCGATTTAACATCCGCAGCACTTAAAGCAGCCAGAAGTACTGCACAAAGAACAGCTAGGCGTTGCGCAAACGACTACTGGCAACACCTATGCAGTCATATTCAGCTGGCCTCAGACACCGGAAACATCAGAGGAATGTATGATGGCATGAAGAGAGCTCTTGGGCCAACCATCAAGAAGATCACCCCCCTCAAATCTAAATCGGGGGACATAATCACTGACCAACGCAAACAGATGGACCGCTGGGTTGAGCACTACCTAGAACTGTACTCCAGGGAGAATGCTGTCACTGAGACTGCCCTCAATGCAGCCCAGCCTCTACCAGTCATGGATGAGCTGGACATACAGCCAACCAAATCGGAACTCAGTGATGCCATTGATTCCCTAGCCAGCGGAAAAGCCCCTGGGAAGGACAGCATTACCCCTGAAATAATCAAGAGTGCCAAGCCTGCTATACTCTCAGCACTACATGAACTGCTATGCCTGTGCTGGGACGAGGGAGCAGTACCCCAGGACATGCGCGATGCCAACATCATCACCCTCTATAAAAACAAAGGTGACCGCGGTGACTGCAACAACTACCGTGGAATCTCCCTGCTCAGCATAGTGGGGAAAGTCTTTGCTCGAGTCGCTCTGAACAGGCTCCAGAAGCTGGCCGAGCGCGTCTACCCTGAGGCACAGTGTGACTTTCGTGCAGAGAGATCGACTATTGACATGCTGTTCTCCCTTCGTCAGATACAGGAGAAATGCCGTGAACAACAGATGCCCCTCTACATTGCTTTCATTGATCTCACCAAAGCCTTTGACCTCGTCAGCAGACGTGGTCTCTTCAGACTACTAGAAAAGATCGGATGTCCACCAAAGCTACTAAGTATCATCACCTCATTCCATGACAATATGAAAGGCACAATTCAACATGGTGGCTCCTCATCAGAGCCCTTTCCTATCCTGAGTGGTGTGAAACAGGGCTGTGTTCTCGCACCCACACTTTTTGGGATTTTCTTCTCCCTGCTGCTTTCACATGCGTTCAAATCCTCTGAAGAAGGAATTTTCCTCCACACAAGATCAGGGGGCAGGTTGTTCAACCTTGCCCGTCTAAGAGCGAAGTCCAAAGTACGGAAAGTCCTCATCAGAGAACTCCTCTTTGCTGACGATGCTGCTTTAACATCTCACACTGAAGAATGCCTGCAGAGTCTCATCGACAGGTTTGCGTCTGCCTGCAATGAATTTGGCCTAACCATCAGCCTCAAGAAAACGAACATCATGGGGCAGGATGTCAGAAATGCTCCATCCATCAATATTGGCGACCACGCTCTGGAAGTGGTTCAAGAGTTCACCTACCTAGGCTCAACTATCACCAGTAACCTGTCTCTAGATGCAGAAATCAACAAGCGCATGGGTAAGGCTTCCACTGCTATGTCCAGACTGGCCAAGAGAGTGTGGGAAAATGGCGCACTGACACGGAACACAAAAGTCCGAGTGTATCAGGCCTGTGTCCTCAGTACCTTGCTCTACGGCAGCGAGGCCTGGACAACGTATGCCAGCCAAGAGCGACGTCTCAATTCATTCCATCTTCGCTGCCTTCGGAGAATACTTGGCATCAGGTGGCAGGACTATATCTCCAACACAGAAGTCCTTGAAGCGGCCAACACCCCCAGCTTATACACACTACTGAGTCAGCGGCGCTTGAGATGGCTTGGCCATGTGAGCCGCATGGAAGATGGCAGGATCCCCAAAGACACATTGTACAGCGAGCTCGCCACTGGTATCAGACCCACCGGCCGTCCATGTCTCCGTTATAAAGACGTCTGCAAACGTGACATGAAATCGTGTGACATTGATCACAAGTCGTGGGAGTCAGTTGCCAGCATTCGCCAGAGCTGGCGGGCAGCCATAAAGACAGGGCTAAATTGTGGCGAGTCGAAGAGACTTAGTAGTTGGCAGGAAAAAAGACAGAGGCGCAAGGGGAGAGCCAACTGTGCAACAGCCCCAACAAACAAATTTCTCTGCAGCACCTGTGGAAGAGCCTGTCACTCCAGAATTGGCCTTTATAGCCACTCCAGGCGCTGCTTCACAAACCACTGACCACCTCCAGGCGCGTATCCATTGTCTCTCGAGATAAGGAGGCCCAAAAGAACTCAGTCTCTCCTCATAAACCAACCCCCTCAACTCTGGAATCAACCTAGTGAACCCCCTCTGCATCCCCTCCAGTGCCAGTACATCCTTTCTCTAGTAAGGAGACCAAAACTGCACACAGTACTCCAGGTGCGGCCTCACCAGTACCTTATACAGCTGCAACATAACCTCTCTGCTTTTAAACTCAATCCCTTTAGCAATGAAGGACAAAATTCCATTTGCCTTCCTAATTACTTGCTGTACCTGCAGACCAACCTTCTGCGATTCATGCACAAGGACACCCAGGTCCCTCTGCATGCTGCAACTTTTTACCATTCAAGTAATAATCCTTTTTACCATTACTCCTACCGAAATGGATGACTTCACATTTATTAACATTGTATTCCATCTGCCAGACCTTTGCCCACTCACTCAATGTATCTATGTTCCTCTGCAAAGTTTCACAGTCATCTGCACACTTTGCTCTGCCACTCATCTTAGTGTCATCTGCAAACTTTGACACCCTACACGTGGTCGCCCACTCCAAATCATCTATATAAATTGTAAATAATTGCGGTCCCAACACCGATCCGTGAGGCACACCACTAGTGACTGATTGCCAGACAGAATAGCACTCATTTATCCCCACTCTCTGCTTCCTGTTAGTCAACCAATCCTCTATCCATGCTAATACTTTACCCCTAACGCCATGCAGCAGCCTCTTGTGTGGCACCTTGTCGAAGGCCTTTTGGAAATCTAGGTACACCACATCCACTGGGTCCCCATTGTCCACCTTGCTCGTAATGTCTTCATAGAATTCCAAAAGATTTGTCAAGCATGACCTGCCCTTCATGAACCCATGCTGCGTCTGCCCAACGGGACAATTTCTATCGAGATGCCCTGCTATTTCTTCCTTGATAATAGACTCAAGCATCTTCCCCACTACAGAGGTTAAGCTAACCGGTCTATAATTCCCCATCTTTTGTCTAGCTCCCTTTTTAAACAGTGGCGTCACATCTGCTGTTTTCCAATCTGCTGGGACTACCCCAGAGTCCAGCGAATTTTGGAAAATTTCCGTCAGTGCACCTGCTATTTCTACCGCCATCTCTTTTAGTAGCCTGGGATGCATTCCATCAGGGCCAGGAGACTTATCAATCCTTAGCTCCATTAGCTTGCCCAACACTACCTCTTCCGTAATAATGATTGTTTCCAGGTCCTCACCTACGTTCGTCTCTTTGTCAATTACTGGCATGTTATTGGTGTCCTCCACTGTGAAGACCGATACAAAATACCTGTTCAATGCCTCGGCCATTTCATCATATCCCATAACTAAATTCCCCTTCTCATCCTCTAAAGGACCAACTTTTACTTTAGCCACTCTTTTTCGTTTTATATATTTATAGAAACTTTTGCTATCAGTCTTTATATTCTGTGCTAGTTTTTTCTCATGTTCTATCTTACTTTTCTTTATAGCTCTTTTTGTGGCTTTCTGTTGACCTTTAAAGTTTTCCCAATCTTCTAGTTTCATGCTGTTTTTGGCCACTTTGTATGCCTTCTCTTTCAATTTGATAGCCTCCCTTATTTCCTTAGACACCCATGGCAGATTACCCCTTTTCTTCCAGTCCTTCCTTTTCACTGGAATATACTTTTGCTGAGCACTTTGAAAAATTGCTTTGAAAGTCCTCCACTGCTCATCAACTGTCCCACCGTAAAATCCTTGTTTCCAGTCTACTTTAGCCAAGTCCTCCCTCATTCTATTGTAGTCCCCCTTGTTCAAGCACAGGACCCTGGTATTGGATTTTATCTTCACACTCTCCATCTGTATTCTAAATTCAACCATACTGTGATCACTCCTTCCAAGAGGATCCCTAACTATGAGGTCATTAATTATTCCTGTCTCATTACACAGGACTAGATCTAGGATAGCTTGCTCCCTCGTCGGTTCCATTACATACTGTTCAAGAAAACTATCACGGATACACTCAACGAACTCCTCCTCAAGGCTACCCTGACTGAGCTGGTTCGACCAATCTAGATGTAGATTAAAATCGCCCATGATAATTGCCGTACCATTTTTACGGGCATTAGTTATTTCTTTGTTTATTGCCCGCCCCAATGTGATGTTATTATTTGGTGGCCTATAGACTACGCCTATCAATGACTTTTTCTTCTTAGAGTTTCTCATTTCCACCCAAATGGATTCAACCTCATTCTCCATAGAACCTATATCATCTCTCAGCACCGCCCTGATGTCGTCCTTGAGTATCAGAGCTACACCACCTCCCTTACCTTCCTGTCTGTCCTTCCGAATAGTCTGGTACCCCTGGATATTTAACTCCCAGTCGTGACCAACCTGTAACCATGTCTCCGTAATGGCTACCAAATCATATTCATTCGCGATGATTTGTGCCGTTAACTCATCAACCTTGTTACGAATGCTACGAGCATTCAGGTAAAGTGCCTTTATGCTAGCTTTCTTACCCTCATGATTCCCAACATCTCTAATAATATCTCCTGAGTTATCCTTCCTTTCTACTTCTTTCATAGTCTGCCTTGAACTTAAACCCTCCTGCACACATGTTAACCTGCTGCTTACCTTTTTATTTATCATCATACTCCCTGTCGTTTTCCCTTTCCCTTCCCCCTGACTCACTAGTTTAAAGTCCTAGAGACCACCCTATTTATCCTTTTCGCTAGAACACTGGTTCCAGAACGGTTCAGGTGGAGACCGTCCCATCGGTACAGATCCCCCCGGTTCCAAAACTGATGCCAATGCCCCATGAAATGGAACCCCTCTTTCCCACACCACTCCCTTAGCCACATGTTTACTTCCCTAATTTTCGTATCCCTAAGCCAATTTGCACGTGGCTCGGGCAGTAATCCGGAGATTATGACCCTCGAGGACCTGTTCCTTAATTTCGTTCCTAGTGCTTTATAATCCCCAAACAGGTCCTCCATCCTAGCCTTGCCTATGTTGTTAGTCCCAACGTGGACCACAACAACTGGATCCTCCCCCTCCTGCTCCAATATCCTTTCAAGCCGGTCAGAGATGTCCTGCACCCTGGCACCGGGCAGGCAACACACCATGCGGGACTCCCGATCCGGCTTGCAAAGGATACTATATATCCCCCTAATTATAGAATCTCCTATAACTACCACTTGTCTTTTTGCTCCCCCCTCTTGAATGGCCTTCTGCACCATGGTGGCGTGGTCAGTTGGCTCATCCTCCCCGCAGCCCTTTTCCTCATCCACACAGGGAGCAAGTATCTCGTACCTGTTGGATAAGGTCAAAGGCTGAGGCTCCGCCACTCCTGAACTCAGGATCCCCCTATCTGCCTCACTTGCAATCACACCCTGTTGTCCCTGATCACTAACTGAATTTGAATTACTTAATCTACCAGGTGTGACTGCCTCCTGAAACAAAACATCCAGGTAACTCTCCCCCTCCCGGATGTGCCACAGTGTTTGAAGCTCAGATTCCAGATCATCAACTCTGAGCCGGAGTGGAAAGAGATGCAGTGGTTTTTGGTCGAGGTTCATCCCAAGCAGCTCTGTAACACAGAAGAGTCTGTGCTCTATGGACTGTTCCCAGGGACGCACACTGAGATAAACATCAACTGCTGCTGGAGGACCATCAATTCAGTGAAAGACGCTCTTTGGTCTGCCTGAAACTTGCTGGTCTTCCAGCGCAAAGAGATGTCCACAAGCGAGTGTTGCAGACTGGCACATTCCAAGGTCCAGGACTACATGCTGAGGGATGCACTAAAGCTTGGGGCAGCTGCCACAAAGGCTCAATGGGGAAAGTCCACTGTGTAAGGTCCTCCCGCCATAGTGAACTGAGGGGCTGGATCCATGGAAAACCCCTCAGGCTGTATACACCAAATACTGTTTTGCTGTAAAATGTACATGGCATGTAAAATGGAATGGAAGGGATGTGAGGCAACTCACTCTTGTATTGAAGAAAACTGATTTCCTTTGTACTTTTTGGAATGTCAACTTGGTGCTGTTTTGAACTATTTTGTAATATTTTTTTACAGTATTTTATGAATAAAATATATTTTTGGAAAAAAAACTGTTAGGCTGTTCATTTTTTTCCAAGAATATATTTTAATCATAAAATTTGTTAAAGTACATTACATAACAGTTCAACTTTGACATTACATAAAGTGCAATACAGATCAGTTTCTTTCAGTTCAGTAAATGAGGTGCCTCACTACACTTGCCATTACAGGTTATATTAACAGTGTACGTTTACATTTCATGTCAACCATTCTCTGGGGCATACAGCCTATTAGGTTGTTCTTAATTATTAATGTCTCGTCTCACATTTCCCCATGGACGGGTAATGGAAATGGGTGGGGCAGGCCCACTTCTGATTATCGCACAGACCTTCTACACAAGCATAACCGTGTGCCAAATCCCATTTAAAAGCAGCCCACCAGCCCGCATAGGCATTACAGTTTTACACTGGAGTAAAACTCACCATCCTTCCAACATTACTCCATGTATTATTTCCGAATTCTGGCAACTCAGTTACGTGGATAAATTGGAGAAGCTTGGGCTGTTATCTTTAAAGAAGAGAAGGTTGAAAGGAGATTTGATAAAGGTGTTCAAAATCATGAGAGGTCTGGACAGAGCAGATAGAGAGAAACTGTTCCCATTGGCAGAAGGGTCAAGAACCAGAGGACACCGATTTGAGGCGATTCGCAAAAAAAAACAGCGGGGACATAAGGAAAAACTTTTACACAGTGAGTGATTAGGATCTGGAATGCATTGCCTGAGAGTGTGGTGGAAGCAGATTCAATCATGGCTTTCTAAAAGGAACTGGATAATTATCCGAAGAGAAAATTGTTGCAGGCTATGGGGAATGGGCAGGGGAATGGGACTAGCTGAGGTAGCCCTTACAGAGAGCCCGCATGGACATGACAGGCTGAATGGCCTGTTATCATTCTATGATTCTAACTCCACAAATGCAGTGCTGGGAATGCTGAAATAAAGCCAGTTAATACATACACAGCAAGAACATCTTTCTTATCTCTGCAACTGCCGCAACTAATCTCGAAGAAAATAAACCATCACAGGGTTATAATTCAGAAAGCCAGTTGTTGAAGGATGAAACTAGAGCCAATCTTTACTGATTCTTACATTTACTCACAGAGTAAAAGATTACAAACATATAGCTCCTAACACAAACCCCCACTCATTTTCAGTAAGTGCATCCTTATATGTGCTCAAGTACGACCCCAATTAACACCCTACACCTGCATATGTTTAAATGCAATTGATATACAATTAACATACAATGGCTGACCATACTTCAGAAAATTCCTGTGCGGAAAATGATTTCATTTAAAAACTCTATTTTAGCAGCTTACTTGTTTTATATATAACCTCTTTGGGGACAAACATTAAATAGATGCACCAGAAGTTGCAACTCTTTGAAGCCTTTCCAGAAATATTTCTGGCTCATGTTTGTATGACACTAACAGTAGGAGAAAGGAAAATCTGATTGATTGATTCTAACACCTTTCAATCCCACCATGCAGCCATATTGATTGGTGGGTAATGACAGCTTCCAGTCCCAGTTGAAAAATTGTTGACTTTTCTTGCCAAGCTCTGACAAGCTGACACATGGATTAAAAAGCTGTCAGTTTAAAAAGTTGATGACTGACACACATGGACTGACAACCTTTGGTATATAACTTATTTTTATTTCTCCAATCTTCTCAAACTAGTTAGAGATAAAAATTACATGACACCATTTCTAGAACAGAAATCTTATTGAAGTTTAGTGTCAAAGAAGCCGTGTAACAGGAAATTCATAGTAATAGCTTACTGAAGATGAAAAAAATTGAAGCGCAAAAGAAAAAATAGAAAACTCTTTCTGTTGGTACAATTTAAATTCATTATCATTCAGATATTGGGATGGCATTGTTTTGTTTACTGTCTTTCTTATCCTAGATACTTTGATGTTCCTATTTTGATGACTCTCATAGGTGAGATCTTAGCTCCTCATACCTTGAGATCATATTCGCTGGCCTAACACCCAGGTAGGGTTTGGTGTCTGGACCAGCTTAACAAACAGAACATTGTTCTTTAAATTACCTTTGTTAACTGCATCAATCCTGTATCACCACATGAATTTTCTTTCATCTTTGGAGAGATTTCGAGTGTCACATCAGACCTAATTTCTGACTTTAGCTATAACATGAAGTTATTGAACAATGGGGAATAAACAAACATCCTACAACAATATAAGAAATATATGTCTTTATGGGCGAAGGGCCTGTTTCAGTGCTGTATCTCTAAATAAATAAATAAATAACCAGCTTCTTGAACAAACACAGAAAATCATGACGATCTATATGCTAAGCTATTGTTTTGTAGTTAACTTTCATATAAAGAATGTTATTGTTCTGTAATCTTTCTCAATGTTGGAGCTACAATAGCCTTTTTTTTAAATGTTCCAACCAACTTTCAGATTTAAACTTTCTCAGCTCATGTACACATTGCAAGCAGTCATTGATTTGAAAAGCTATCAGTTAAATTTAAAAGTAACTTAACTGACCAAATCACACATGGGGGTAATTTTTTTTTAACACCACTGCCTGCGCATTAACCTGGCAGAGTGGGTGTCCTACCTTTTATAGAACCTGCCTGACTGATCTTCCATTATATTCAATGGAATGAAATTTGGCATATTCGATAAAGGGGGAGCATTCTGCTTCACCAGGTCACAGCCCCAGGTGATGGACTTAAAAATGGCCCTGAATATTTTTTGTTTGAACACAGTTTGGCCACTTCCCTTCAAAATTCCTTTAGTTACAGTTATGACCAAGGCAGGAGTAATGCACTTTAATTCAGTCCCACAGGTTACAGATCATAACATAGAAAATAAATTTTCCCATCTACTGAAGAATAGCCAAATTAAACACTTTATTTTTTTTCCCAGAATAAAGCACACCAAACCAGGTTTCTTCAGCAATAACAACAGTAACTATTTATTAGAAAAGAAATAATAGGTCTTAACTACTAACGAGATAAGTCTATATATATGAAAAACACCTTATTTCCTTAGCCCTCATGCACACACACATACATTTAAAAAAAAACAGTTAACTGGGGGAAAGGATTTTTGGTTTGTAGCCGTTTCTTAGGAATAAAAAGGAAAAAAATAGAATGATTGAATTTATCACATTCTAGTAAAGTGATTTATGACTTTAACCCCTTATAGGGACCAAACCAAATCAGGAATACATCCCTATGAATCTCCTTTAATTAGGTTCAAACCAGATAAACTCTTATAGGCACTAATTTGGGTCCAAAAAATTGAACTAGCTTTCTCTCAAAGAAAGAAAACGAACAGAGTATATTATCATCTTTCAGATAACCCATTTTAAAAATAATTATGGCTAAGTCATAAATATCCCAGATATTATAAGGGTCTGGGAAACTCTCTTCAATACGTATCTCTCCACTTAAAGAGACACAGAGAGGGGTTCTTGTAGTTGTATACAGAATACTACATGAGACAATTTGTTAACTTTTATATATTTATTAAAGAATTTAACATGCAATACACTTTTAAGTGGCTAAATATATCACAATATCAAATATTACTAAGCGATGTAACACATAAACCTATTTCTAATATAGAATCCAAAAGTTTAACCTTGCTAATGTTACAGAAAAATATCTTAGAATATCCATCAAAACTTAAAGTAAACTTTTACCTTAAATTCCCGAGTAAGGCATGAACTTGGAGAGGGCATGAGAGGAAAGAAGAAACTAGGGAAAGATGCAAGTTCAGGACCATCCTCTATCATCCTCTATTATATGATATATAATTAAATGATCATCAACTTATTTAGGTAACATCATATGCCATTATCCACACTTAATTTTAGAAAGTATTGCAGGCAAATTCACTTCAGCTGCAGTTCTCCTGACACTCCCTGTGTAGGCAGTTATCTTTTACTGCTGCATTAAGCCTTCTAATATGAAAGCTGTTATATTCAAATCAGAGATCAACAGGTTTTTGGATATTAGAGGAATCAAGGTATATGGAGATAGTGTGGGAAGGTGTAGCTGAGGTAGAAGCCATGACCTTATTGAATGGCAGTGCAGGCTCAAGGGGCCCAATGCCCTACTCTTGCCCCTATTTCTTATGTTCTTAAACCTAGCTAAAAAAGGCTGCAGGGAAGTATTGTGTGGGCACACTTTCTAATTCCGTCAGATGATAAACAAAATTCTGCGCAAACTGCGAGGCTTGCTTCAGTAAGGCTAAGAAGAAAGCACATTAAACATTTTAATGGCACATTTTAAAAGACCGCAGTCAAGTAACAGGGATAAAAATAACATTAATTGCAATCTAAAGCTAGAAATTCCTTTCCTTCCAACCGCCCGCTGGTGAAAGAAGCATTTGAATTGTAAATGTAATTGCTGTGAACCTGAAACTTTATCTGTGTTTGTTGGCTATATTCACTTGTATTTTTTAATTAGAAGTATAATTGAAATAACCCCTACAACCCTTACCCTTCCTTATCCCTGCGCTCCTTCAATTCAGACCTATCGAGCATCCCCGATTTTAATTGCTCCACCAGTGACGCCCATGCTTTCTGCTGCCTGGACCCGAAGCTCTGGAATTCCCTCCATAATCCTCTTCGCCTCTCGTTCCTCCTTCAAGACACTCCTTCAAACCTATCTCTTTGACCAAGCTTTCAGTCACCTAATATCTCCTTAAGTGGCTTGGGGTCAAATTTTGTTTGATATGTTCTGATGTACATTTTATTATGTTAAATGTGCATCATATAGTAAATGCAAGTTGTTGTTGTCCAAGGTTCACTTTTGATTTGACGTCAGCTATTATGTTGTTCCTGACATAGGGAAGCCGATGGACAGTACCAACAACATGTATTGTTTTCTGGGTAACTTTCAATAAGGAGGCAAGTCAGCAAATGGTTTACTTGAGACTTTTTGAAACTTAGTTCTATTCTGTGGGATTGTTCAAACATGAACAGTTCAAGCACTCACCATCAACATTATAAGGAACCAGATTGTGAATGTGCTGATGCTCAGAAATCTCCCCAGGAGCAGAGTGCCAAAGGCTATTGCCTGATACCAGTCAGTCCCCACTTTTCCAGTCAAAGATGACAGAATTCTTTAAAAAAGAGTAACACTTATACCATTATGGTTTCTGTGCCTTAATTATATTGCATAGGATTACATAGGATACACAGTACAGAAACAGGCCATTTGGCCCAACCAGTCCTTGCCGGCATTTATGCTCCACTCCAATATCCTTCTGTCTTTCTTCATTTAACCACACACTAGTGAGTAGAAATAGGAGGATACAGCAGATGAATGTGTGGCTGGAGAGATGGTGCAGGAGAGATTCCTCAGACGTTGGGGCTGGATCTGGGGGAGCTGGGACCTGTACAGGCTGGTTGGGTTGCACCTGAACAAAACCAGGACCAATGTCCTAGCAGGGTGTTTGGCTAGTGTTATTGAGGAGGATTTAAACTAACTTGGCAGGGTGATGGAAACCATGATGTAACATTGGAAAGGAAAAACAAGGTGCACAAAGGATCGGGAGAGGCAGAAAGTAAGAAATAGTAAGGTATTAGGTGGGGTCAGAGTGAAAGGGAATGCAATAGGGTCTAAATTAGGTTTACAGTGCATGTATGATGTATGTGAATGCATGGAGCATGGTAAATAAGGTTGGTGAGCTGCAGGTGTAGATAACCACATGGGAATACAATGTCGTAGCAATAACAGAGACGTGGCTCAAAAAAAGGGCTGGACTGGGTACTAAATATCCCTGGATGCATGATGTTCAGAAAAAATAAAGAAGGAAAGAAAGGAGGAGGGGTGGCAGGATTAGGTAGGGAGAATATTACAGTGTTAGAGAGACAGGATGTCCTAGAAGTGTCAAGGACAGACTCCATTTGGTTAGAGCTAAGAAATAATAGAGGTACCACTACACTACTGGGTGTATTCTATAGGCTACCAACTAGTTGGAAAGATATAGAGGAACAAATTTGCAAGGAAATTACAGAGAGGTGCAAAGGTTATAGGGCAGTTATAATGGGTATCTTTAACTATTCTAATATAGACTCGGGGGGGAGGGGGGAGGGAGGAGCATTGCTGGATCTGGTTTCTGGGAATGAGGTTGGTCAAGTGGATTAAGTGTCAATAGGAGAACATTTGGGGAACAGTGATCATAGTATCATAAGGTTTAGGTTAGCTATGCAAGGGACAAGGAGCAATCGAGAGTAAACATAATTAATTGTGGGAGGCCAATCAGTGGAGTGAGAACAGATCTGGCTCAGGTAAATTGGATTCAAAGATTGGCAGGCAAAACAGAACGATGGGCTACCTTTAAAGAGGAGATGGTTCGGGTACAGTTGAGGTACATTCTCACAAAGGGGAAAGATAGGACAAATAAAGTCAGAGCTCTTTGTATGATGAAAGAGATAGAGAGTAAGTTGAGGCAAAAAAAGGGTGCATATGACAGATGTCAAGTTGATAATACAAGTGAGAACCAGGCTGAATATAGAAAGTTCAGAGGGGAAGTAAAAAAGGAAAAAAAAGAGGCAAACAGAGAGTCTGAGAAGAGACTGGAAACTAACATAAAGAGGAATCTAAAAGTCTTCTCTAAGCATAAAAATAATAAAAGGGTAGTAAAATGAGGGGTGGGATGATTAGAGACCAAAAAGGGGATTTATGCATGGTGGCAAACGGCATGGCTGAGGTACCAAGTGAGTACCTTGCATCTGTCTTTACCAAGGAAGATTTATCAACAATTGATAAAGAGAAGGTATTAGAAAGGCTGTCTATACTCAAAGTTTGTAAGTCACTAGGACCAGATGAGATTCATCCGAGGATACTGAGGGAAGGGTGTAAATTGCAGTGTCACTGGCCATAGTCTTCCAATATGATGCTCAGAGAACTCGAGAATTGTAAATGTTACACCTTAGTTCAAAAAAAGGTGTAAGGATAAACACAGCAACTACAGGCCAGTCAGTTTAACCTCAGTAGTGGGAAAACTTTTAGTGATGATAATTCAGGACAAAATTAACAGTCACTTGGACAAATGTGGATTAATGAGGGAAAGCCAGCACGGACTTGTTAAAGGCAAATTGTGTATAACTAACTTGATTGAGTTTTTTGATAAGGGTAATATGGTTGCTGTGGTGTACCTAGACTTCCAAAAGGTGTTTGATAAAGTGCCACTTAACAAGTTTGTCAGCAAAGTTAAAGCCCATGGAATAAAAGGGATAGTGGCAGCATGGATATGAAGTTGGCTGAGTGACAGGATAAAGAGGGAGTGGTGAATGGTTGTTTATCAGCCTGGAGGAAGGTATACAGTGGGGCTCCCTAGAGGTTGGTATCAGGACCACTTCTTTTCTTCATCTGTATTAATGACCTAGACTTGGGTGTACAGGGCATAATTTCAAATTTTGCATATGACACAAAACTTGGAACTATTGTGAACTGTGAGGAGGATAGTGATAAACTTCAAGAAGACATAGACAAGTTGGTGGAATGGGCAGATATGTGGCAGGTGAAATTTAATGCAGGGAAGTGTAAAGTGATAGTTTTGGTAGGAAGAATGAGGAGAGGCAATATATAATAACGGATACAATTCTAAAGGAGGTGCAGGAACAGAGAGACCTGGGGGACAGTGTGCACAAATCGTTGAAGGTGGCAGGACAGGTTGAGAAAGTGGTTCATAGAATCATAGAATGCTTACAGCCAGAAAGAGGCCATTCAGCCCATTGTGTCTGTGCTTACGCTCTGGAGGAGCAATTACCTAATGCCACTCCCCTGCCTTAAAGCATTAGCGATCCTGGGCTTTGTAAATAGAGACATTGAGTACAAAAGTAAGGAAGTTATTGTGAACCTTTATAAAACACTGGCTCTGCCTCAACTGGAGTATTGGGTTCAGTTCTGGGCACCACACTTTAGGAAGGATGTGAAGGCATAGGAGAGTACAGAAAAGATTTATGAGAATGGTTACAGGGATGAGGGACATTAATTATGTGGATAGATTGGAGAATCTGGTGTTGTTTTCCTTAGAGAAGGGAAGGTTGAGAGGAGATTTGATAGAGATGTTCAAAATCATGAGTGATCTGGATAGAGTAGATAGGGGAGAAACTGTTCCCATTGGTGGAAGGGTTGAGAACCAGACAACACTGATTTAAGGTGAATGGCAAAAGGACCAGAGGCAACATGCGGAAAACCTTTTTTTACACCTCGTGTTGTTGGCCAGGGGCTGCAAGAAGGACTGATTCTGTTACAAACTGCTGAACAGCTTGTGAACTAAAGTAACCTGAGCTCAGACACTGGCCTGTGCTGGTGAAAACCAGTTTGAACTAATTAAGTTATGTGAAAGACAAGTTGAACTAATTAAGT
This sequence comes from Heterodontus francisci, assembly GCF_036365525.1. Lineage (NCBI taxonomy): Eukaryota > Metazoa > Chordata > Chondrichthyes > Heterodontiformes > Heterodontidae > Heterodontus > Heterodontus francisci. The sequence continues at coordinate 87,471,688 of NC_090379.1, read as the reverse complement.
TATGTGAAAGACAAGGGAGATATCACAAGAATGGAGCCTTATTTGGACAAGGAGTGATACCGGGGTCCTCGGGCCTGGGCCAATAAGGAGAAGATATGAACGAGGCGAGCAGGCCTAAACCAACCGGAAAGAGATAGCACAACTCGAAGAGATAAGAAAGAGAATAAGTATGGAGAATCTTGGGCACAGAGCCAGCGAGAAACTCCGGAGACCAACCATCGCGGAAGTGGAAGACCCTGCGTCAGCAACGCAGCAACGATGTAAAAGAGAGAGAGAACAGAACGCCTGGCCAGCGTCAGCTCTCCCCTTTTTCGGGTATTATCCTTTATTTTCTGTGACTAGGTCAGGGAAGGTCAGAGGAACCCAGTGGGTGTGCATATCGATTCTAGCTAGCTTTGTCATAAACTGTATAACCCAGTTTGAGTTGCATGCTTTTGTCTAACCAAGTGTATAAGCCTTATTCTTACATTGTACAACAACGTGAATAAAGTAAATTGATAGTTAAAGAAAGGACTGAGTTTCCTCCTCTTTGTACTAAGCCATTAACCGTAGCCGGTGGACTAGGTGGAGGGTGGTTCTCCTGTAACCCCGATATCCCAATCACCCAGCCTGAGCCTGAATTAAGAGGACTTAGTCCCACGTGAAGGCCAGGATCAAGTGGGTGAAGAGAACAAAGGGGCCAAAGGGGAGTTGACTCCGCGCCACGGTTAACATAATTGGAGTCCCTGGGTGGGCTCGAGGATAAATCTCTCCATTGAGTCAGCGGGAGACTCGAGCCGAACCGAATTGACAAAGTACAGAGAGAGCAGCAACTTGGGGGCTAATTCGTAGCTACTAACATAAGATGACGAATCAAAGGGAATCTCCAAGCCCTGGGAACTTGGATTGTTTTGATTGGAAGGGACTCCTCCAAAAATACGTAATAGTGAAGTGGCCGCAATACGGGGAGTATGCAGGTCACACTAGCGACAAGGGAAACCCCGTAGGGGAAGCCCTTTGGAAGAGTGCACAAGCAAAGATGTCAGCTAGGAAATTTAAGAAAATGCAGAAATCAGTAGCTATCGGCTGTTTACTTGAGGAATGGATAGAATGCCAACAGCAGGCTAAAAATGAGCAGAACAGACTAGAGGAAGAGAATAAAAAACTCCGTGAGGAGACAGCCCGTCTTAGTGAAAAAGTAACTGATTTGCAGGGACAGAGAAGTGCGGATTTGATGCATATGAACCAATATCAGTTGCAGTGCGAAAAACTAGTTACAGAGAAAAGTAGGCAAGAGGGAGAAGCCCAAGCAGTTAAAGCTGAGGTGGAAGGATGGAAACAACAATGTAGTGATTTAAAAACTGCTATGAATGTGATTCAGAGAGCAGCTCAGGAAAGGAGAAGTAATACAGGTGATTACACTAAGTGTCAAAAATACATAGCGAGACTGCAAGACCAGCAAGCCACGCAGAGAGGTATAACCTGTGCTTTTGCACCCGAAGGAAGTGAGGAGAACGGTGAAGGAGACATAGATTGGAATGATTTAGCAGACGAAGTGGATAGATCTGGCCATGATGACGGAGACCCTCTACCCAAGGATCCTCCGCCAGCATATGGGCCAGAGCCAAAGGAGCCATCGGCCCCCATGGCCCCCACTTGTGACCACTAGGGCAGCGGTAGGGGCAGATGGCCAGGTGGCAGCTGGCCCGCATATGACATATTCCACCCCAATGGGGGTACAGCGATTTTTTATTTTTTATAATTCATTCATGGGAGGTGGGCGACGCTGGCCAAGCCAGCATTCATTGCCCATCCCTAATTGCCCTTGAGAAGGTGGTGGTGCAGTCCATTTGGGGTAGGTATACTCACAGTGCTGTTAGGAAGGGAGTTCCAGGTTTTTGACCCAGCGACAGTGAAGGAACGGCAATATAGTTCCAAGTCAGGATGGTGTGTGACTTGGAGGGGAACTTGCAGGTGGTGGTGTTCCCATGTATTTGCTGCCCTTGTCTTTCTAGTTGGTAGAGGTCGCAGGTTTGGAAGGTGCTGTCTAAGGAGCCTTGGTGCATTGCTGCAGTGCATCTTGTAGATGGTACACACTGCTGCCACTGTGCGTCGGTATTGGAGGGAGTGAATGTTTGTAGATGGAGTGCCAATCAAGCGGGCTGCTTTGTCCTGGATGGTGTCGAGCTTCTTGAGTGTTGTTGGAGCTGCACCCATCCAGGCAAGTGGAGAGTATTCCATCACACTCCTGACTTGTGCTCTTGTAGATGGTGGACAGGTTTTGGGGAGTCAGGAGGTGAGTTACTCGCCTCAGGATTCCTAGCCTCTGACCTGCTCTTGTAGCCACGGTATTTATATGGCTACTCCAGTTCAGTTTCTGATCAATGGTAACCCCTAGGATGTTGATAGTGGGGGATTCAGCGATGGTAATGCTGTTGAATGTCAAGGGGAGATGGTTAGATTCTCTCTTGTTGGAGATGGTCATTGCCTGGCACTTGTGTGGCGCGAATGTTACTTGCCACTTATCAGCACAAGCCTGGATATTGTCCAGGTCTTGCTGCATTTCTACACGGACTGCTTCAGTATCTGAGGAGTCACGAATGGTGCTGAACATTGTGCAATCATCCGTGAACATCCCCACTTCTGACCTGATGATTGAAGGAAGGTCATTGATGAAGCAGCTGAAGATGGTTGGGCCTAGGACACTACCCTGAGGAACTCTTGCAGTGATGTCCTGGAGCTCAGATGATTGACCTCCAACAACCACAACCATCTTCCTTTGCGCTAGGAATGACTCCAGCCAATTGAGGGATATTGCGAAAGACATTGGGACATGCGCACCCGGGGGTGATCCTCGGGAGCTGTTCCAAGCGGTCAGTCAACAGAGAGGAATACACGGCTCAAATGATGCTGAACAAAGAAAATTAATTATAATATGCCTACACCCACACATACACTCCGCCCTACAGGAGGAGCATAAACTCGGTAGAGGCACAAATGTGGCTTTAAAAGATCAAGTATTAAATGTCATGGGCGCTAACAGAGGGGACCCAGTGGAGGCGCTAACGAAATGCTATCAAAGAAAAGGTGAACACCCTGCCGTGTTTGCGGCCCGCATCTGGGCGGTGTTTCAAGGGGTATATGGCGCAAACCTAGATAGAGCAAATCCAACCCCGGAGATTAGAAACCGATGGCTGAGAACGCTGGTGTTGCATGGCACTGAGGAGACAAGAAGAGCACTAGATCAATTTGATCCCTCTGATGACACGCACACAGAGGCTTGGGTACTCAGGAGGATGGTTAGAGCATGGGAGAAGGAAACAACAAAATTCTCCAAAGCTCCTGGGGGAAAGGTGATGCCTGTCAAAGATCAGGCAATAACCTGGAAAAATGAAGGGAGGGGAACTACACAGGGGGCACCCCATCCAGCCTATCAGACAGGAGGAAGGGGTAGAGGCATCAGGAGAGGAACCGTCCCAGGAACAGGGAGAACTCCGGGCGGGTCGACCCACTGCTATAACTGTGGCCAGGAGGGACATTTCAAAAGAGAATGCCCAAACCCGAGACGACAAAATGCAGGTCGGGGAGGAAGCAAAAGCCAGAGCCTACCCGTGGAAGGACAGAATAGGTCGAATCCTCAATGTGATATACTAGAGATAGCACCATCTTCGGGGTCGTACCCCGAACCCCAATGATGGTCGCAGGCCTCTCCGTTATGGGTGTGTGACATGCGGTGGGATAACACAGGGAGACCCCTAGTGAATGGTAGGGTTGGAGGCCGCCCTGTCACGTTCCTTTGGGACATTGGAGGATCCCGAACAACCGTAAACACCACCAATGTTAGTAAAGTAGATTGGAAAGTTCAAAGTAAACTTGTTTTAAGCGGATTCACAGGACATTCACAAGTGGGATATGTGAGCGTACAGTTGGAAGTCAGTGTGGGGGACGTAGCAATAGAGCACTCAGTGGTTCTCATTAAGTTACCCAGAGAACAAGAACATATATTAGGGTGTGATTATATGGTTAAAGCGGGACTCTGTTTTGCCCCTGTTAATTGCGTGATTTCGCAAATGCCTTTGGGCATGGGTAGTATAGATCACACATCCGTCCCGGTGGGGGAATACCAGGATAGGATATGCACGTTCGGGGAAATGTGGATAAGGCTAGAAGAAATGAGTAGCGATCGTGAAGTGCAACAAATTATCACGCGGAATTCAATAGTATTTGCTCGACATAAACATGATTGTGGGAAAATGACCGGGAGTGTGCGTATACATGGTCCAGACCCCAAACCACAGAAGCAGTATGGTTTTCCGAAACAGGTAGAAGAGGAGGTGGGAAAGGTGATACAGAGTTTGCTGCTACAAGGGATACTAAGACCGGTAGCCTCCCCTAACAACTCGCCTATTTAACCGGTGAGGAAACCGGACAGTAGCTGGCGACTAACGATAGACTACCGAGAATTAAATAAGGTAACCCCATTTATGGCCCCCACCGTAGCAACTATCCCAGAGACGGCAGTTAAACAAAATGAGGATCGACAGTGGTTCACGGTTTTAGACATAAGTAACGGTTTTTGGTCTATTCCACTGGAGACAGAATGCCAATATAAATTTGCGTTTACCTTCCAAGGACAACAATATACGTGGACCTCCCTGCCGCAGGGATTTCATCATTCCCCGTCTATATTTCACCAATGTCTAAGGGAAGGGTTAAAAAGGTTCTCAAAGCCTGAATGTCTGGTGCAGTATGTAAACGACTTACATCTACAACCTGAAACGGAAAAGGAACATTATCAGCTACTAATTGAATTACTACAATTGTTACACGAATTGGGACTAAAAGTAAACCCTAAAAAAGCGAAGGTTATGAAACAGTAGGTTACTTACTTGGGAATGATCTTGACACCGGGAAAGAGAGAAATTGACCAACGAAGGGTAGTAGCGGTTGGCAGACTCCCTGTCCCGTGGGATGTAAAAGGGTTAAGATCCTTCCTGGGTTTGGTGGGATATTGCAGGGACCACATTGACGGATTCGCTACAAAAGTGGCCCCATTAGATTAGATTAGATTAGATTAGAGATACAGCACTGAAATAGGCCCTTCGGCCCACCGAGTCTGTGCCGAACATCAACCACCCATTTATACTAATCCTACACTAATCCCATATTCCTACCAAACATCCCCACCTGTCCCTATATTTCCCTACCACCTACCTATACTAGTGACAATTTATAATGGCCAATTTACCTAGCAACCTGCAAGTCTTTTGGCTTGTGGGAGGAAACCGGAGCACCCGGGGAAAACCCACGCAGACACAGGGAGAACTTGCAAACTCCACACAGGCAGTACCCGGAATCGAACCCGGGTCCCTGGAGCTGTGAGGCTGCGGTGCTAACCACTGCGCCACTGTGCCGCCCATGGAGCTATTGAAAAAGAATGTGGCCTGGGAGTGGAAAACTGAACACACACAGGCCATTTCAGATTTAAAGCAGGAACTAGCTGCCGTGCCTGCTCTAAAAACCCCAAATCCAACTGAGCCATTTTCATTGGAGGTAGCTACCACAGACACCGCCCTCTCGGCAGTTCTGTTACAGGAGACACAAGGGAAATTGAGACCAGTAGCGTATGCCTCACGTATGCTTTCACCGGTAGAGCAGGGATATACGAAGTGAAAGAAACATTTGCTAGCAGTTTTTTGGGCAGTACAGTATTTTACTTACATAGTGGGACTGAACCCACTTACAATACTGACAGAACATACCCCGTACAGTTACTATTAGTCGGTAGGATTAAAGACTGGTCAGTAAGTCAGAACCGAATTGCTAGGTGGACACTATTGTTGCTGGGAAGAAACATAAGCGTAAAAGGGGTAAAAACTACCATTATGTTGGCAGACAACCTAGTGTATCAAGGAGAGAAACATGAGTGTCAAGTCATGATAGCAAATGATCCCAAGGGACCATTTGTATCAAAACAAAAAGGAGGGGGTAGGAGTGGATTGGAGAAAGCAATGGGGCCCAAAAGCAAAGATGCAAAAGAAAAAGAAGAACCGCACTTAAAAATTTTTGTCGATGGTTCCTCACCAGTACAGGATGGCGAGAGGAGGACTGGGTGCGGGATATATGTAGAAGACGAACACCGTCAGGAAAAATTTAGCGCAGCCTTAAAATTGCCTAAAACCATGAGCGCGCAGGTGGCAGAATTAGCAGCCGTCGCATATGTGGTTGGCCACCCAGAATACTTCCCGCCTGGATCAGTTATATATTCTGATAGCATGTATGTCTGTAATAGCCTCACGGAACATTTGCCCTTATGGGAAGCGAGAGGTTTTGTCTCAGCGGATGGGAAGCCCCTTTCATCGGCCCCATTATTAAGATACATCTTTGAAGGAGCACAGGGGAAAGGATATGGGATCACGAAGGTAAAAGCTCATTCAAAACTTACTCCGGAAGGGAACAGGAAAGCGGATGAGCTAGCCAAACAAGGTGCTGTTAGTGGGCAGGAATGGCAGTCACCGATTGAGGAAATTGGGGAACAGAAAGGAAAACAGGTTAAGGTAATGGATTTAACAGAGGAGCAGAAGAAAGATGGAGAATTGAAAAAACTGATAGAAGGAGTAGAGTCAGATACATACAAAGAGTACAAGGGGATAAATATTCAGGACGGAGTGGTTTTATGTGAAGGAAAATTTGTAGTGCCAGATGGGGAACGAAACCAAATAATCCACTGGTACCATGACTTATGGGGACATAAAGGGACAGAGAGTACCCAGGAAAGGATAAAGGAGGTGTGCTGGTGGCCTGGAATGAAAGGTGACGTGGAACACGTCAAGAATTGTTTAATCTGTGCACAACACAACCCCGATAGGAATGTCAAGAAAGGGGCCCTCCGACATACTAGACCAGTAGAAGGGCCTTGGACTAATTTACAGATAGACTATGTAGGACCCTTACCCCCCCACTCCAGGAGGGTTTAAGTACATTCTAGTAATAGTAGATACGTTTACCAAATGGGTGGAAGCTTTCCCAACCAGAACAAATACAGCCAAAATCACCGCGAAAATTCTGTTAGAAAGGGTATTCACTCGGTGGGGTTTACCCTGAAGCATAGAATCAGATCAGGGAACACATTTTACAGCCCAAGTAATGCAAAATGTAATGACCCTCTTTGGGGTCACGCAGAAATTCCACATACCCTATAGACCACAGTCTAGTGGAATTGTGGAAAGGATGAATCGGACATTAAAAAACATGATAGCCAAAATGGTACAGCAGCAGAAGGCGACCTGGCAGGTCGTTCTGACCTATGTGTTGATGGTAATCAGAAATACCGCGGCTTCAACAACAGGCTATACTCCCTATAAACACATGACGGGAAGGGACATGAGAGGAATGGAGGGGTTGGTAGGTTTGGACTTGTCCGAACCCGAGGTGGACAGTATTATATCAGAAAAATGGGTATAACAACTAGTAGAAACAGTGAGAGAAGCAAATTATGTAGCAGCTCAACAACAGGGAAAGAAGAGACAGCAAAGTAAGGCTTATTTCGATGCGAAAGCCAGCCCGATAGAGTTGGGCCCCAGACAAAGGGTAATGACCAGGATATACCAGCTCACCTCATTCCTGAGTCCAAAGTTCACCGGTCCCTATGAGATAATAGATAAATCCAGTCCATCTGTATATAAATTATTGATGGCACCAGATAAGAGTGGCTGGTATCACATTAATCAGTTAAAGTTAGCAGGAGAAAAAAAAAATCACAGTTGGCATGTGATGCTTGATGCTACCGATGTTTCGACCGAAGGTCAGGGAGATCAAGAGCAGGATCAACTGCGGATCCAAGCGGAAGTGTTTGAAAGACAACCCGATGTTGTACGTCCACATACAGAGAGAAATTGAGGGAAAAAACTAAAGAAAAAAGGGGAAGTAAGTGGACTAGAAGAAATGGATGATTAGAATCAGAAACAAATTGGGAACAAGATACAGACAGTCTGGCTCAGTGTATGGAGAGACTGGACTTAAAATAGGATAAGAAAGAAACTGTAAATAAGAGCAGAAATTACACTTGTATATTACAGGTCCAGCCCACAATGAAGAGGGTGATACATTTCATTGCTATTGGATTGACCATATTTGGGACTATAGGTGAACCCGCATCGGAGCTGTCATGACGAATGAACGCGCCTGAAGCAGTGTCGACGCGGGAAGACTATCCCATGGCCAGAAACAACTTTGCTCTGCAGATCAAGATAGTTCGAACCAACAAAGGAAAGCGAGAAGATTTAAATTTGTATTATGCGGGAGTGGATGGGTTGGCGTGCGCGGGAAAAACATTGGGTATACCGGAGGGAACAGAAGTTTCACCTTAACTAACAGCGTGTTAGGTACCTGTGACAAGGATAGAGGAAGATATTACGTTGGGGCAGTGTTTCATATTCCCCGACACTGAAGCAATTTGATCTACCCTTTAAAGAGAGTCCAAAACGTGGGCAAGTACCAAGAGGGTATTTGGATATCTTTAAGTAACCCACCATCTCATGCCATTGTAATGGATGGTGTTGAGAAAGGGGTAGATTTGTCAAATTGTCATCAAGGGGGAATCACTTGGCCTGTCCAGAAGAGATAATGAGACAGAAACTTACAAGTTGCGGCTCAGCACCTATGAAAATTGTTCATTGTCCATTCTGCCTGTTAATAACCAGACCTTTTTACAATATGCCCTTGTGGGGCAAATGTATTACGTAGCCATGGCTGCTATGAATTACAACAAGGGATGGAAACAGTGCCCTCTGGTGGGTCACAACGTAGCCATTCACAATGTAACCTCGGACTTGGTTGTTGGTGGACAAGTCCTGCCTAAGCCAATAACAAGGATAGTGATAAAGGAGAATCTCACGATCCAACGTACTGAAACAGATCAAGAGGTACAGGAATATATTGCCACCGAGTTACCACCCATCCCACACCTGACAGCAGATTGGGCACAAATAGCAGAAGAGGCAAAAGAGATAATTCATCAATGGAATAAACACACTAAAACAATTAGAACTCATGCCGACAAGGCAAATGAACTGTTGCGCGAACCAGGGTTTTGGAGTAAGTTTTGGAATTGGGGATCGAATGTTCAAATACATCCATGGGTCAGAATTGTAGCACATATTGCTGTCATAGTGATTCTATGTGTGCTAATAATTGTTGTACTCAATGTATATCAGCTTAGAAGGTGGAAAAATGAAATTTTGCAAAGATTGGATGATGGGACTATAATGAAACAGAAGGAACGATTATCAATATAAAAAAAACTGTACAGACTAAGTTTTATAAACGTATCTTTTTGTATGTAATGGTATAGCATACCCATTGGGGGACAATGACGTTCTCAGGAATGGTTCACAGAGAAGGGAATATTGATGATCCTAAGATAAGTATCTTTGGATCAAGAGGGGGGAGATGTTGGCCAGGGGCTGCAGGAAGTACTGAGTCTGTTACAAACTGCTGAAAAGCTTGTGAACTAAAGTAACCTGAGCTCAGACACTGGCCTGTGCTGGTGAAAACCAGTTTGAACTAATTAAGTTATGTGAAAGACAAGTTGAACTAATTAAGTTATGTGAAAGACAAGGGAGATATCACAAGAATGGAGCCTTATTTGGACAAAGAGTGATACCGGGGTCCTTGGGCCTGGGCCAATAAGGAGAAGATACGAACGAGGTGAGCAGGCCTAAACCAACCGGAAAGAGACAGCACAACTCGAAGAGATAAGAAAGAGAATAAGTATGGAGAATCTCGGGCACAGAGCCAGCGAGAAACTCCGGAGACCAACCATCGCGGAAGTGGAAGACCCTGCGTCAGCAACGCAGCGACGATGTAAAAGAGAGAGAGAACGGAACGCCTGGCCAGGGTCAGCTCTCCCCTTTTTCGGGTATTATCCTTTATTTTCTGTGACTAGGTCAGGGAAGGTCAGAGGAACCTAGTGGGTGTGCGTATCGATTCTAGCTAGCTTTGTCATAAACTGTATAACCCAGTTTGAGTTGCATGCTTTTGTCTAACCAAGTGTATAAGCCTTATTCTTACATTGTACAACAACGTGAATAAAGTAAATTGATAGTTAAAGAAAGGACTGAGTTTCTTCCTCTTTGTACTAAGCCATTAACCGTAGCTGGTGGACTAGGTGGAGAGTGGCTCTCCTGTAACCCCGATATCCCAATCACCCAGCCCGAGCCTAAATTAAGAGGACTTAGTCCCACGTGAAGGCCAGGATCAAGTGGGCGAAGGGAACAAAGGGGTCAAAGGGGAGTTGACTTCGTGCCACGGTTAACAGTGTGGTTAGAATCTGGAATGCATTGCCGGAGGGTGTGGTGGAGGCAGTTTAAATCATGGTTTTTAAGAGTGAATTTGATAAGCACCTGAAGAGAAAAAATTTGCAGGGTGACAGGGAAAGGGCTAGGAAGTGGGACTAGCTGAGTTGCTCTTGCAAAGAGCCGGCAGGGACATAATGGACAGATGGGCCTCTTTCTGTGCTGTAACCATTCCATTCTATGATGTAACTCTATCAGTATAACCCTCTATTCCCTTCGCCCTCATATGCTTATTGAGCTTCCCCTTAAATGTATCTATACTATTTGTTTCAACCACTCCCTGTGGTAACAAATTCCACATTCCCAGCACTGTCTCGGTAAAGAAGTTTCTTCTGACTTGCCTATTTGATTTCTTGGCGATTATCCTTCATTGATGGCCTGTAGTTTTTCTCTTCCCCACAAGCTTGTACTTTTTCTGAGACAGTCCTTTACTGGAAAAGGAAACTAAAAGCGTCAGAGTTCTAGGGAAGACAGAACTGGTTAGGACCAGTTAAAACAAACAGTCATGGGATCAGAGGTGTGACCAGTGATATGTGACTGGAGCTCGTGTTTCAGTTTACCAGATTACAGACTGTAGTGTGTTGAAGCAAGCTGCAAGGTGTGGTTGTTTTAGACAAGACAAGTTTCTGTGATTGGGATCTGTTTTTCTGGGAGCTGGCCCTTGGCAAATACCAGCTGTTTCAGCTGTTTTTGATGACTTAAAAATTTACTTAAGGCCACACCAGTGGAGCTACGCCTTCAAAACTATTGTGAGCAAAAATACACAAGTTCCAGAACGGTGCACAGTTTTGGTGCAGTCAGTATCGTTGAAGTTTGAGATTGCAGGGGAACTGCTATCAAATGGAAATTGCATTTGCACCTTGGAAGACAGGATCTGGAGATCTACTTGAAAAGTTAAAAGACCTGAAGGACTTTGTGGCCATAACTGGTACTATCTTTGCTGAAAGAACTGTCCAAAAGATGCGTGAGATCTATCTTCATTGCATCTGATAATTAACATGTAATCTTTAAGCGATTTATATAACGACCGTGATTTAACTGTTAGTTCATGTTTAGTTTTTGTTGGTTTTGGTTTGAGTGTTAAAGTAAACTTTATAAAAGTGAAATCTTGTCCTTTTTTTCTAAATTGGGGTCAGTCGGAGGATTGGATTCTTTTGGTTTCTGATCTCCATGGGGATCATAACACAATTCTATCAAAACCTTCCATAATTTTAAAGACCTCTGTAAAGTCACCCCTCAGCGTTCTCTTTTCAAGTGAAAAGAGAATCAATCTGTTCATCCTCTCCTGATTTCTGGTATTATTACTGTAAACCTTTTATGCACCCTAGCCAGTGCCCCTCAATCTTTTTATAACATAGCCAACCAGAATTGTACGCAGTACTTCAGATGTGGTCTAACCAAGGTTCGATGCAAGTTTAGCATAACCTCTTTACTTTTCAATTCTATCCCTCTAGAAATAAACCCTGATGCTTGGTTTACTTTTTTTATGGCTTTGTTGAAATGTGTTGCTACTTTTGTGATTAGTGTAATTGTATTCCCAGATCTCTTTGCTCCTCTACCCCATTTAGCTTCTTATTTTCTAAGTAATATGCGACCTCCTTATTTTTCTTACCAAATGTAATACCTTACATTTATCAATGTTGAAATTCATTTGCCAATTTTATGCCAATTTGCAAGTTTGTTATTTTTTTGTTAATAGTTTGTTGTAATCTTGTGCAGTCCTGCTCAGTAGTGACTATCCACCATCCCACCCACCCCCCCACCCACCCCCCCACTAATTTGATGTCTGCAAATTTAGAAATTGTATTTTTGATTTCAAAGTCTTAATCATTAATATAAATTGCGAAAAACAGTGATCCCAGCATTGATCATTGTGGAACACCACTTTCTACCATCTGCCACTCTGAATAACTACCCTTTACCCATACTTTCTGCTCTCTGTCTTGAAGCCAGGTAGCTATCATCTGCCACTTGCCCCCTGATTTTGCATTCTTTGACCTTATTCATTAGTCTCTTATGTGGTACTTTATTGAAGGCATTTAAAAAAATCTAGATAAATTACATCTACTGAATTTCCCTTGTCTACTCTCTCTGTTACCTCTTCAAAAAATTCAACAAAGTTGGTCATACAAAACTTTCCCTTTGGAAAGCCATGCTGACTATTCATTATTATATCTTTGGTTTCTAGATGTTCTTCTATTTTCTCCTTTAGTAGGGATTTCATTATTTTCTCTACCACTAATGTTAAGCTGACTAGTCTATAGTTCTCTGGACATGTTGTAGCACCCTCCTTAAATATAGTTATCCATAGAACCATAGAAAAGTTATGACACAGAAAGAGGCCACTCAGCCCATCATGTCTATGCTGGCCAACAAAACCAGCCGCCCATTCTAATCCCACCTTCCAGCACCTGGTCCATAGTCTTGCAGATTACAGCACTTCAGGTGCAGGTTCAGATACCTTTTAATTGAGTTGAGGGTTTCTGCCTCCACCACCAGTCCAGGCAGTGAATTCCAGATACCCACTACCCTCGGGGTGAAAAAGTTTTTCCTCATGTCCCTCTAATCCTTCTATCAATCAGTCTGTTCAGCCTCTCCTGATTTCTGGTATCATTCTCCGCTAGGGGAAACAGGTCCTTCCCATCAACTCTATCTAGGCACCTAAATTAAGTCACTCAGCACTGTACCTTCTGGGACTACACCTTTCTCTAACAAGTTCCTAAAAATGTGTTGTAATGCCTCTGCTATTTCTTCCTTTGATTCTTTTAAAATGTGTGGATGCAATCCATTCGGACCAGGTTTTATCCTCTTCAGGTTTGATTAGTTTATTTAATATTTTACCTATTTTTATATTGAATACAGTTATTTCATTTCTAATCTCATCATCTGATGTCATGTCTACCTGTCCTGTTTCCATGATAAATACTAAATCAAAGTCATTATTTCATATTGCTGCCATTTCTCTATTGTTGTGACATTATCTTGATCATCATTAAGTGGCCCTATTCCCCTCCTGATTTTTATTTATTTATGTGCCTGTAAAATATTTTACTCTTTTGTGTAATGTTCCTTGATACTTTAATTTCCTAATTCCTCTTTGCCCTCCTAATTGTTTATTTGACTTCAGATGATTTGTTCTGTACCTTTTACCCAAAGTGACTCCAAATACATGTTTGATAAAAATGTTCACATTTAGTTTGTAGTTAAAATTTGGACAGGAGATGTCTTTGTTTAAAACTAACCATGAATGAATTGTATATCTAGGACCAGATCAATGTAGGTCACTTTGCCAAAATAAGGAATCGATTTGACATTATCCAATTCTGGCTTGAATAAGTCAGAAATGTAAAGCTGTACAATTCATCAAATGGTATAAGGCATAGACATACTTTGAACAAAAATTTATTTCTCAGTAGTACAACTTCTTCTTTTCAGAGGAGACTCTGAACTGATGCCAACGGAACTTCAATATTTACATGTGAGTAGGAAATAAACTTTTTCCTTAAAGCATGGTTTTTCTTGTTGTAGTAACAGAACTGGAATGCCGGGTGAGTGATGATTCTCTCATGATAATGTCAGATTCGATAGACTAGTGTTAGATGACCTTTCAGCTGTTCCACCATGCTGAGCCAGCATGTTGTATACCGTCCCCAGAGTCGCTCATCAGCTTGTAACTCTCCTTCTCCTCAGACACTGTATGTAGTAAGATCAGTGAAAAGGACAGCAACGTGATGAAAGACATTACTTTGTTCTTAGTCATTTAGTGAAAGAATGCTTGTTTTTTGTGAGGAAGAAATTCATTCTTTATGTTAGAGAGTAGTGAATCTAAATTCTGTCTTTTAACCTACATTTGACAATGACTGAATTTGATCTTGAAGCTGTGAATTGATGATGTTCAAATTTCCTGCAATTGTGTACAATTGTGAAATGATGCAGATCATTATTCTTCAGAAAATTCAGCAGGCTTATACGACTAATGTTACTATGGATACCCAAATATCCCACAGAGTTATGTGATGCGTTGTAAAATAATGAAGGGAAAGATGGGTAGGGTACAATTGAACTCAAACACATACATTGTAAGGTTAACTGATGACAGCTTGATTAATCCACTGTAACAAGCTTGAAACAATTGCACCCTTTAATGCCATGAAGCCTTTTGTTACCATATTCACAATCCAGGCATCCTATCACTATCAAGTGGCATTTTTGTTGAAATATTGACAACATTACAGTTGATTTCAGATCTTTAAACTATTATTTGTTTTAGGTCCTGCCTGCTAATATAGATTATGACATCGCAGGAATTGGCAACATCATTTAAATTGAGCCATAGATTATGGATATTCCTATCTTATAACAAAGATGAATGACCCTATTTCAAACAATTAGTCTACAGACGATTACAATAATTTCTACTGTATTTCTTTATTTCTTCCTTTGTAATCTAATCCCATTAGCCTACTCCCAATCATCAGCAATTTGATAGAAGGAGTGATCAACAGTGCCATTCAAGCACTACTTACTCCAAGTTAACCTGTTCACCAATGCTCAATTTGAGTTCCGCCAGGACCCAAATCTCATTGCAACCTTGGCCCAAAAATGAGCACGAGCTGAATTCCAGAGGTGAGGTGAGCATGATTGCTCTTGAGATCAAGGTAGAATTTGACTGAGTGTGGTACCAAAGAGCTCAAGGAAAAGTGATCATTGGGGATCGGGGGAAAATGCAATAGTGGCTAGATAGTTCTAGTTTTTGCAGGGCAATCACCTCAACAATAGGACATTGATGCAGGAGGTTCTCAGGGCAGCATCCTAGGTTGAACCATCCTCAGCTGCATCATCAATGACTATCACTCATTAGAACATCAAGAATAGAGCCTGCTCCGCCTTTCAAATACGATCATGCGATCATAGCTGATCTTTGGCTTCAACTCCACATTCCCGCCCACTCCCCATATCCTTTGATTCCCTGAGGGACCAAAATTTTGTCTATCCCTGTCTTAAATATATTCAATGATGGAGTATCCATAACCCTCTGGGGTAGAGAATTCTGAAGATTCAAAACCCTTTCATTGAAGAAATTTCTCCTTATCTCAGTCCTAAATGATCATCCTCTTATCCTGAGACTGTGCCCCATTGTTCTAGATTCCTCAGTCAGGGGAAACAACTTCTCAGTGTCTACCCTGCCAAGCCCTTCAAAATCTTGTATGTTTCAATGAGATCACCTCTCATTCTTCTAAACTTCAGTGAATATAGACCCAATTTACTCAGCTTCTCATCATAGGACAAACCTTTCGTCCCAGGGACCAATATGGGGAACCTTTGCTGTACTGCCTCCAAGGCAAGTGTATCCTTCCTTAAATATGAAGTCCAAAACTGCACATAGTGCAAGTGTGGTCTCACCAAAGCCCTGTACAATTGTAGCAAGACTTCTTTATTCTTATATTTCTAACCCCTCGCAATAAAGGCCAACATGCCATTTGCCTTCCTAATTGCTCGCTGTTCCTGCATGCTAACTTTCTGTATACCTTCTACGAGTACACCCAAGTCCCTTTGAACATCAACATTTACAAGTTTCATGCTTTTAAAAAATATTCTGCTTTTCTATTCATAACGACGAAAGTGAATAACCTCACACTTCCCCACATTTTACTCTGTCTGCCACTTTATGAATGGAATATAAAAGTAAGGAAATTTTGCTACAGTTGTACAGTGAGACCACATCTGGAGTACTGTGTACAGTTTTGGGCTCCTTACACAAGAAAGAATATAATTGCATTAGAAACAGTTCAGAGAAGGTTCATTCGACTGATTCCTGATGAAGGGGTTATCTTATAAGGAAAGGTTGGAGAGGTTGGGCCTGTATCCATTGGCGTTTATGAGAATGAGAGGTGATCTTATTGAAATATATAAGATCCTGAGGGGACTTGACAGGGTGGATGCTGAGAGAATGTTTCCCCTCATGGGAGAGACTAGAAGTAGGGGACACAGTTTAAAAATTAGAGGTGTCCCATTTAAGACGGAGATGAAAAACATTTTCTCTCAGAGGGTTGTTAATCTGTGGAATTCTCTTCCCCAGAGAGAAGTGGAGGTTGGGTCATTGAATATTTTTAAGGCTGAGTTAGATAGATTCTTGATTGACAAGGGAGTCAAAGGTTATCGCGGGTAGACAGGAAAGTAGAACTGAAGCTGCAATCAGATCAGACATGATCTTATCAAATGGCGGAGCAGGTTCAAGGGGCTGAATGGCCAACTCCTGCTCCTATTTCATATGTTCGTACATATGTTCATATGTTACCCACTCATTTAACCTGTCTATATCTCTTTGCAGCCTCTTTGTGTCCTCCACACAGCCATCGTAAGGCCAAAGTAGGTCTGCTTGCAAGTGTTCAGCTCCATTGCCAATTCTACAAAGAATGAAGTAGTTCATGCAAGTAAGACCTGCAAAACAGCCAGGCTTGGGCTGATAAGGTGTAAGTTTCATTCATGCAACACAAGTGCCAGGTAATGATCATCGCCAACATGAGTGAGTCTAACCACCTCCTCTTGACATCCAATGACATTACTAACAAGATCAACATCCTGGGGGGGGGGATCACCATTACCAGAAACTCAACTGGACCAGCCATATAAATGATGTGGCTGCAAGAGCAGGTCAGAGGCTGGTTACTCTGCGGTGGCTTACCTCCTGACTCCCCAAAACCTCTATATCGCATTGAATGCAGCAGTCAGGAGTGTAATGGAGTACTCTCCACTCACTTAGATGAGTGCAGCTGCAACATTTGAGAAGCTTGACACCATCCAGGACAAAGCAGTACACCTGATCAGTACCCCATCCACCAGTTTTAACATCCACCCCACCATGGCTGCAGTGCATACTATCTACACGATGCACCGCAGCAAGTTGCCAAGGCTTCGTCGGCAGCACTTCCTAAACCTGCAACTTCCATGACCTAGAGGGACAAGGGTAGCAGTTGCCATTCCTTCATTGTTGCTGGGTCAAAATCTTGGAACTGCCTACCTATTATGACTATGGGAGTGCCTTCACCAGACGGCTTGCAGTGGTTCAATAAGAAGGCCCACCCCCACCTTTTCAAGGGCATGTGAAGATGGGCAATAAATGTTGGGCCTGTCTGCAATACTCACCTCCTGAAGAATGATTTTTTTAAATCAGTGCAAGGAATTCCTCTGGAAAATAGAACATTCCAGAGTAATGAAGTCCTCAATTGATACTTTTTTTTAACTTAAACTGCAATGTATGTGCTACTATTCTTAGCTATAGAAAACAAAGACATTTGACAGAATTGGTGTGATAAAGGGTGCTCCTTAGACTTAAAGGGCATGATGATATTCTCTATGTTTATCCACTATTTTGTGGGCAAAGTTCTAGGAACCTTATTGGGAATGACTTAGAATGATTCTTGTGCTTGTAACGTAACATTAATTTTTAAGAAACACAATACTCAAACATGAATGTAAAGTCTCACTTCTAAATTAATATTTATTTTATTTGAACTGATCAGAGTCCAGTGGCCAGGTCTCCCAGAGAGTCAAGGTGTTAAATGCATTTATCTGCAGTCCCCTTATAAAAGGGGGCCCGAGGGGCAGTGCAGTGCTTTGTCTGGGGGACCCGTCATCCTCACCAGAATTGGTGAGTTGTGGTGGACCTGCAGGGCAAGGCGTACACCATAGACGTTTCCATTGTGGTGTTGGTGTTCACCTTTGCCTATAAAATAGGAGACTCCCCTCACCCTACGAATCTTGACAGGGTCAACGATGGAGGTCCTAAGTGAGTGTATCTCAGAATTTGTTTTCCAAAAATATACTTTATTCATAAAATTTGTGAAAAAATACATTACATAACAATTCAAATTTGACATTACATAGTGCAATACAGATCAGTTTCTTTCAATACAGTACATGAGGTGCCTCACTACACTGCCATTACAGGTTATATTTACAATATACATTGACATTCCATGTCATGCATTCTCTGGTGCGTACAGCCCAAAGGGTTTTACATGGGTTCCAGCCCCTCGGTATACATTGGCGGGAGGGCCTGAGACAGTGCCTTTCCCCATTGAGCCTTTGCAGCCAGTGTAGTGCCATAAAGTGCTCCCCTGCAGTAAGTTTGCATACAGCAAGCTCTCACAAACAGCAATTTGATAATGACCATATGCCCTATTATAGTAATGGTGGTTGACGAATAAATATTAGCCAGGACACCAAGGAGAACTTCACTGCTTTTCTTCAAAATTGTGCCATAATATCTTTTACATCCAACTGAGAGGGCATACCAGACCTTGGTTTGACATCTCATCCAATGGTTCAGTACTCTCTCAGTACCCCACTGAAGTGTCAACCTAGAATTTCTTGAGTGGGGCTATGAACTCAGAGGTGTGAGTTCTACCAAGTGAGCCACTCTTGGCACCGATGCTACAGCTCCAGTTGAGGTCAGCTAGCTCATCAGAGAATGGGAATCAAACCAGCTATATTTCTGGTCCATATTGTTCATTCTTTACAATTAAATCTCTCTCTCTCCTCAGGGTTTTTCTGACAGTCACATGCAATCTCAGAAGTGTTACAGTGCAGAAGGAGGACATTCGGCCTATCATGTCCATACCGGCTCTCTTCACTCAGTTCCATTCCCCCGCCTTCTTCCCGTAATCCTGCACATTCTTCCTTTTCATATAACAGTCTAATTCCCTTTCGAATGCTTCAATTGAACCTGCCTCCACCACACTCTCAGGCAATGCATTCCAGAACTTAACCACTCACTGTGTGAAAAGGTTTTTCCTCAGGTCACTTTTGCTCCTTTTACAAAATACTTTAAATCTGTGCCCTCTCGTTCTGCATCTTTTCACAAGTGGGCACAGTTTCTCTCTATCTACTCTGTCCAGACTCCTCATGGTTTTGAATATTTCTATCAAATCACCTCTCAACTTTCTCCAAGGAAAACAATCCTAACTTTTCCAATCTATCTTCATAACTGAAATTCCTCATCCCCGAAACCATTCTCATGAATCTTTTCTGTACTCTCTCCAATGCCCTCATGTCTTTCCTAAAGTGCGGCGCCCAGAACTGGATGCAATAATCCAGCTGAGGTCGAACTAGTGTCTGATACAAGTTCGACATAACTTCCTTGCTCTTGGACTCGATGCCCCTATTAATAAAGCCCAGGACACTGTATGCTATATCAACCTGTTCTGCCACCTTCAATGACTTATGCATATATACTCCCAGGTCCCTCTGCTCCTACACCCCCTTTAGAGTGTACCTTTTATTTTATATTGTCTCTCCACGTTCTTCCTACCAAAATGAATCACTTCACATTTCCCTGCATTGAACGTCATCTGCCCATTCCACCAATTTGTCTTTGTCCTTCTGGCGTTCTACACTATCCTCCTCACAGGTTGCAATGCTTCCAAGTTTCGTATCATCTGCAAACTTTGAAATTGTGCCCTGTACACCAAGGTCCAGGTCATTAATATATATCAGGAAAAGCAAGGGTCCCAACACTGTCAGATTTATCTTTAATCCAGTAACACATTGTACTAAAACCAATTTGTGTTTATAACTGATAGTTAAAATGTTTCTGAAGTTCTGTAAATATCTATCCTAGTACAGTAGCAAGATTTTTTTCCTCTCTCTCTGTTGGCATGAGAAGTGGTTTCATTGTCATGAAGGCAGCACTTCCACAGCTAAGATATTAAATAGACAGAAATTAAGTATTTTATCAGCTGACCAAAAGTCATATATCAAATATTTTCCCTACAGTTCCTATAATTCCTGCTAAAGGATGCAATGTTCTGAGTAGAATTAAAGGAATTATAATACTTTTTGAAGCATAACAATAAGAGAAATCAAAATTCAGCAACTTTAATTACAAATATCGAATAAGCAGTCTGCTTGATTGGGCTTGAGATATGTAGTTATACCTACATAATGGCACTCACTGCACTTCAAAAGTAACTTATTGTGTGTAAAACATTTCCGAGTGTTTTGCTTGCAACTGCGGCGCGAGATGAAAAGACTTTCATATATATAGCGCCTTTCACAATCTCAGGATGCTCCGAAGCGCTTTACAGGCAATGACGCACTGTTGTAATGCAGGAAACACAGCAGAAAATGTGCACACAGCAAGGCCCCACAAATAGAAATGATCATTATACCAGATATTCTATATTATTGATGTTGGTTTAGGGATAAATATTGGACTGGACACAGGGAGAACTCCATAAAATTGTCAGTATTTTATTTTAGATGAACAAACTAGATCATAGACCACATAAAAGGCACAAATAACAGCAACATTACTATAGCAAATAACTTGTTAATTATCTGCTTGTTTAAAGTTACATAATTTGTCTCTTTATCACACCAACCAAATTAATTGAGATGCTTATCCCCATAATTAGAGACAACTGTCATATTTATTCTCAATTAAAACTGTTTCCTAATTGTGCCAAAATAGATTCAGGATGCGTGCAGATGGAGCATTTTCCTTTTGCTGTTTCTTTTCTTCAGCTGTTACCTTAGGTTGATGATACTTTATCCACCTGGGAAGAATAAGGTAAATGCTGCCGATGGTATCTGTTTAAATATGAACATGAGATTCTCTTCAATTTCCAGATTTAGCTGAACCACCCTGTGCTTTGCAAGAACACATAGCCAAGGTGTTTTTATTTCATGTGGGTGTTTTGCAGTGTCATCAGTCTGTAGTTATTATCCCAGGCAACATATTGAGGAACATACACAAGATTGAAGAAATGTGATTTTTTAAAAACTCTTGTTTATTTTCATAATTTAACTTAATAATCAAGATAAATTTGATTTTCATAATAAAAGTGATAAAGATGTGATGGTTTAGTGTTTTTTATTCATTCATGGGATGTGGGCATCACTGGCTAGGCCAGCATTTTTGCACTTCCCAAATTGCCCTTGAGAAGGTGGTGGTGAGCTGCCTTCTTGAACCGCTGCAGTCCATGTGGGGTAGGTACTCCCACAGTGCCATTAGATCCAGTTTGATCCAGCGACAGTGAAGGAACGACGATATATTTCCAAGTTAGGATGGTATGTGGCTTGGAGGGGAACTTGCAGGTGGTGGTGTTCCCATGCATCTGCTGTTCTTGTTCTTCGAGGTGGTCGAGGTCGCAGGTTTGGAAGATGCTGTCAAAGGAGGTATGGTGAGTTGCTGCAGTGCATCTTGTAGATGGTGCACACTGCTGCCACAGTGCATCGGTGGTGGAGGGAGTAAATGTTGAAGGTGGTGGATGGGGTGCCAATCAAGTGGGCTGCTTTGTGCTGAAAGGTGTCGAGTATATTGAGTGTTGTTGGAGCCGCACTCATCCAGGCAAGTGGAGAGTATTCCATCACACTTCTGACTTGTGCCTTGTAGATGGTGGACAGGCTTTTGAGAGTCAGGAGGTGAGTTAGTTGCCACAAAATTCCCAGCCTCTGACCTGCTCTTGTAGCTACAGTATTTATGTTGTTGCTCCAGTTTCGTTTCTGGTCAATGTTGATAGTGGGGGATGCAGCAATGATAATGCCTTTGAATGCCACGGGGAGATAGTTAGATTCTCTCTTATTGGAGATGGTCATTGCCTGACACTTGTGTGGTGCCAAGCCTGAATGTTTTCCAGGTCTTGTTGCATTTCTACATGGACTGCTTCAGTATCTGAGGAGTTGCAAATGGTACTAAACATCGTACAATCATCAGCGAACATCCCCAGTTCTGACCTTATGATGGAGGGAAGATCATTGATGAAGCAGCTGAAGATGGTTGGGCCTAGGACACTACCCTGAGGAACTGCTGCAGTGATGTCCTGGGACTGAGATGATTGATCTCCAACAACCACAGCCATCTTCCTTTGCGCTAGGTATGACTCCAATCAGCAGAGAGTTTTCCCCCTGATTCCTATTGACTTCAATTTGGCCAGGGCTCCTCAATGCGATACTCAGTCAAATGCTGCCTTGATATCCAGGACAATCACTCTCACCGCACCTCTTGAGTTCAGCTCTTTTGTCCATGTTTGGACCAGGGCTGTAATGAGGTCAGATGCCGAGTGGCCCTGACAGAACCCAAACTGAGCATCAGTGAGCAGGCTATTGTTGTTTAAGTGGCGCTTAATAGCCCTGTCGATGACACCTTCCATCACTTTGCGGATGAGTGAGAGTAAACTGATGGGGCTGTAATTGGTTGGATTGGATTTGTCCTGATTTTTGTAATTAGGACATAACTGCTCTGTTGTTATGACCGAGGCGGGAGGAGTGTACTGTTAATTCAGTCCGACTTCTCCATGGGTCACAGCAGATCAATAAATTTTCCCACTTACCGAAGAACAGCCAATTAGATGCTCTATTTATCCCCAGAATAAAGCACTCCAACCTGGTTTCTTTAATCACCAACAGAATTAACTATTTATTCTAAAACCAAAACCAATAATGAAGTAAATCTATACATGAATTGAGATTAAAGCTCCTTATTTTCCCTAGCCCTCGTGCACACACATATCCATCCCAAAAAAATAAGGATAACCGGGGAAAAAAGGATTTTAGTTTACAGCTGTTTCATAGGAATAAAAGCAATAATAAAATAACTCAGTATGTCATGTTCTGGTAGAAAGTTCTTCGGTTTGTTGAGGTGTCCCAAAGTTGAATAGTTGGATGCCACTTAAAGTCTTTCCAGGCGAGGTTGGTGAACAGTTTGTGATGGGTAGGCGTTCAAGGAATTTAAACTGCACATAGGTCTTCCATCAGGTGTGTAGCAACAAGTCTTCTTAGGTTTTACAGCAGCAATCAGCAGTAGAAGATTTCTTCAGATTTCAGGATTTCTTAAAACATAGGACGCAAAAAGAACCACACTTGATGCAGAGATTCTTCAGAGACAGGAGGCAATAGGAATCTGCCACCTTTGAAATACAGGGTTTCTTCTCAAGAGATGCAGGATTCCTTTACAGAGAGGTTAAAACTTTTTCTGGGTCTTCCTCTAACCTCCAGGCAGGTCAAACCCAAATTTCAAATGCCTGCTCTTTGTCCAACTCACTGGCGTTTTAACAGTTCAAAACTGAAACGTCCAGAACTAAGTCACATGTCCAGTCATAAAGTCTCTCTTGTCACTCGAAGAGTAGCCAAGAGGTCAACCCTCTTGCTGGTTACCTTGAAATTACCTGCTTTCCTGTTCTTGTGTCCAAGTTCAGCTTCCTTTCAAGACACCCATAGAGTTCAACTTTTGTTTGAACTTCCTTTCAAGCTTTCATAAATTTCAGCTATTTGCAGGTATCTCAATGTCCACTGAAATCCTTTTCCAGTTTCTTAAAACACACAGAACTCTATGTTTTTAATACAAAAACAAAATGCCTTGTAACACTGTCTATCGTATGCTGCTTCCGCTGTTTGGCATGTAAGTAGTCCTGTGTTGTAGCTTCACTGGACTGACACCTCATTTTTAGGGATGCCTGGTGCTGCTCCCGGCGTGCCCTCCTGCACTTCTCATTGAACCAGGGTTGATCTCCTGGCTTGAAGGTAATGGTAGAGTAAGGGATATGATGAACTGTTGGAGACAGGAACGGAGGTGGGGGAGGCAAAATTGAGACGGAAAACGTCAGACCGGAAGTCTGACATCTTGACATTCTTTCTGCATTCTACTGTCGGCAGTTGAAATGGAGGGCAAACTGCGCACATCCACGTGGCAGGAAGGCAATTCAGGTATTTAAGCGCCCAATAGACAACAATTTTATTCACTGGCTCTGATTTAATTAATGGCACAGGGGAATCATGGGGCTTCAGGGCCTGGCCTGGTTAAAGGAGTCAACAAGGATGTGGGAGCTCAGTGCTGGCTTTACTGGGAAGTCATCAGGTAAGGCAGCGTCACTTGGCAGGGAGGGTGGAGAAGGGAGGGCTTCAGGAATCACTGTCAGGAGTGGGGGCAAAGATGCCAGCACTATTCCATACCAAGGTGTCTATTGGGCAGTATCAACTTACCAGAGGTGACCAGTGAGGAAAAGGTGATGGGGGCCATTTGCTGTGAAAGCCTTGCACTCAGAGAGAGGCAGCCTGTCATGGGACTCACTGTGGAGGAGGAGCAATAGAGGGAGAGAGGTCCAGACACTGGCAGGGCATGTCAGAAACTTCTGGGCCCACAGGAGGGCCAGCATGGGGTCGGGATGCCGGAGAAGGATGTGGAGGGGCACAGCAGCTGGCTCCTGCGTGCAGAAGAAGCTTCCTCCAGAGAGAGTCTACCAGCCAAAGCTCAATTACCTGCAGATGTCCAAGCAGCAGTGTCTCCAAATACTCTGCCTCTCCAGGAAGGCCGTCACTGATCTGTGCGCCATGATGCAGAATGTGCAGAGCTCCGTGGGCCTTGGTGGACACCCGAAGCCAGTGTCGCTGAAGGTCACCGTGGCACTGAACTTCCATGCCACCAGATTATTTCAAGGATCAACTGGAGATAGTGTGGGATTTCGCAGCCTGCGCTGCATCAGTGCTTCAAGGAGGTCACCAATGCCCTTTTCAGAAGGGCCAGTGACTATGTGCACTTCCACACCTATCTAAATAGTCAGGCTGAGAGGGCTATAAGTTTTGGGGCCGTTGCTGGGTTCCCCCAGGTGCAGGGTGTCATCAACTGCATGTATGTGGATATCAAAGCTCCCACAGACCAGCCAGTGGCCTTCAACAACAGGAAGGGCTTCCACTTGCTCAATGTGCAACTGGTCTATTACCACCACAAACAGATCCCGCAATTGTGTGCAAGGTGCTCGGAAAGCACCCATGACGCCTAAATACTTTGGCAGTCTCAGGTGCCAGGGTTTCTCAACAGCCCCCTCCCCCGCCCACCACCGCTCCCCAACCCTATGTGCCTTTGGAGATGGATACTAGGAGACAAGGGCTACCCACTGAGTAAATGGCTACTGCACCTGTGAGGAACCCACACACAGATGCAGAGGAGGGATACAATACTTGCCACTGGCCAACCCGAACAAGCATCAAGCAGGCCATTGTCTTCTGAAAATGGGATTTTGATGCCTAGATCGATCTGGTGGAGCCCTTCAGTGTGTCCCAGCAAGGATATTGAGTATCGTGGTGGTCTGTGTGCACTGCACACCCTGCCGCTACAGAGTGGGGAGGTATTGACCAGTGAGGATATCGTGGAGCATGATGCCACCTCTGATGATGAGGATGCGGAGGAGGATGCTTCCCAGGCAGTGGCAGATGAAGGGCTCCAGGGACAGCAGGAAAGTGGCCATGAGATATGCACAAGAGAGGCGCGAGACGCCCTTATACATTCACATTTCAGATGACCTTTACCACCTTCTAGAACCACACCAATAAAGCTTTACCTTTAAGCAGTCCTGTTGTTGTCTCCTTCCTTCTGCACTTGAGTGCCCAGCATCCAGATGTACATCGTACAGTGGCAAGGCCGAATGCAGAGTGAGGACCTGCTGGCTTTTTAGATCATGAACAGGATGGCACGTGACAGCTGACCGTTCAGCGAAAAATCTGGCAGTGTTGGTGGAGAGGGCTGAATAATCAGCATAGGTAAGTAATCATTACCATATGCTAATTATGGTGCCACCACCATGCAACAGGGGGGGCTGCACCGAGGTCCCTCCGCCGCTGGTAAAATGTGGCGGGCCCGTCTCGGCGTCGTGAATCGAGGCGGGCCTCTCCCCCCAGCATTTTACCGGCCCCCGCGCTGTGACCCATGGCGTTGAGGGGCTGGTAAAATTCAGCCCAGTTTTTCTCTTTTCTGTCAGAAATATTAGCCTGCCTCTTCCAAGACTTTCAAACAACATTTTGACTCCCTCATGATTTTTAAGCAGTCTTCTCATGAGATTATCCATTTTCTCTCTACAAAGAAAGACTTGCTCTTCTCTAGCATCTTTCACAACCTCAGGACCTCCCAAACCACTTTCCACCCAATGAAGGTCTTTGTGAATTGTAGTCACTGTTGTAAAGAAGGAAACGCTGCAGCCCTTGCCCACAGCAAGCTCCCACAAACAGCACTGTGATAATAAAATAAAAGCAAAATACTGCGGATGCTGGAAATCTGAAACAAAAACAAGAAATGCTGGATTCACTCAGCAGGTCTGGCAGCATCTGTGGAAAGAGAAGCAGAGTTAACATTTCGGGTCAGTGACCCTTCTTCGGAAGAAGGGTCACTGACCCGAAATGTTAACTCTGCTTCTCTTTCCACGGATGCTGCCAGACCTGCTGAGTGAATCCAGCATTTCTTGTTTTTGTTTGTGACTGTGATAATAACCTCGTTTCTCCCATTGGATTTAAAGTTTTAGACAACTGTGCAGCAAGACCAGACTGTTTAACGTATGTCACCAAGGCTTTGGCATGAAGTATAGTTTCTACAACATCCGGAGCTTCGGAAGCTAATTCCTTTGGATCAAGTGAATGTTGAAGGACCGTGTTATATACATGGTCCTGACAATCCAGACGCTGATATGGTCTAAGAGCAAGCAATATGTTAACATCTTGATCTGTCACCCAGAATAATTTATTTACATTTGCTGGGTCGAATCCAAAAGTATTGACGAGCAGCTTTAAAATCACATGCCTGATGTTTTCGCCAGTTTTGGCATCCTGCAGTGGAAACATTGTTGTCATTAAAACTTTGACATTAAATTTAAAATCTACTGTGATGTAATGACAAGTTATCGACATATAATGGATTTTATGATAGTTGTCCGTCCACATGTTAGTTGTCATTCCCACATTCACATCCTTCAGTATGTCAGTAATCTGAGAAATTAGTTATTTTCTCTTTTCTTCAGCCACATCACGACACCTTCTTGAAACTGTAATTGGATTTAGTAACACACTTGACACTGATACTTGACCGTATGTCGCACCCACATTGATAAGCTCTTGTGCTGGCTCAACAAACCCTTCAACCAGCGACATTTTGGAAAGGTCAAATATCCTTGCAACAGAGACTCACGCATTTGTCTGTGATTTGTGATTTCCTGTGAATGGGTATGGTTTTTCCGCTCATCTGTACAAATAGAGTTATGGACGGCTGACTTGGCCCTGCTGCGGGTCGAGTACAACCTTTTTCAATGTGCCGCTGCAATGATGAATTTCCTGTCTTTTTGCTATCATATTTTAGTAGAAGTCTGCAAGATTTGCATTGTACAAATCCACTTGAATTTTTACTATCACGGATTGAAATGTTTCCAAACAGGAGATTTACCTTTTCCACCTACAGGACTTTCCACTGCTAAACATTCTCCAGTTGACCGCATTCATTTTACCTCCATAGTGCACTCACTTACTTACCACTTTTGGATGGATGGATTCAGGAAGCTGCAGCCTGAGCATGATGACATCATAGAGACGCTGACTCACTCACTGCGCAGACTCAGTTTCCCACCTTGATGTCTCGGACTCCCAGCAGCTCAGGTAGCTTTTTGAACTTTTCACACTTACCAGCAGAGCAAAATGTAAGATTTGGGTGTGTCCGACCCGGACCTGGCCTGACCCGACCCGGACCCGGCCCGACCTGACCTGAGCCCGAAAGACGGACCCGGAAGAGTGGCCCGACCTGACCCAAACCCGACACAAGTCGTCGGGTCCCATCGGGTTCGGGTCGGGTAGGATGCCTTTATCCTGGCACACTGAGGGCCTCCTTCACAGGTGCAGAACCCTTCTCTGTTGTCACGGATGATGGAAGCGCTGGCGTCACTGGCAGAAGGGCTGAGTACTGCTGCCCACATCAGGAGCACCCTGAGAAGAACACCCAGATGCAGGAGGCAGTGCACCTCCTCCCTTGCAAGGCACACTTATACCCCTCTGGCAATGCCAGTGCTGCATTGAGTTCATGGACAAGGTGAGGGTATGCAGGTCTACAAGCATCTCTGGCAACCACTGAGTGATCTGCTGGATCAGGCTCTCCATGAGAGTGGTCAATCACTCTATGGAGTAAGCCACGTGTGCACCAGTCAGAGACACGTCAGCTCGTAAAGCCTGGATGGATTCCTCCATTGTCCATGTTTGGATATGCATAGCATCTGGCATCTCTGCCAGATGTTGCCTTACCACTCGCTGCAAGTGCAGCATTTTCCGTGTTGCCAGTGACTCCAGAGGCTTATCATCAGGCTGGAGCTCAGCACGGCCTGGCCTCCAACAGTCTGCCGACTGTCAGTGGCCTTGGCCGTCACAGCCCCCATCAGCTGCTCATGCGTGTCTGTGATGTGCCCGAATCTAACCGCGACTGGATACCCACCGACCTGAGAGTATCTGTGCTGGTGGAGGGTGTAGAGAATGATGTGACAGTGCACCCTCTGAGGCTGCTTCCTTCTCCTCAGAGACGGCCGGATGTCCCCCCCACTCCAGTCTCTCCAGTGCAATGTTCTTGTTGACATGCATTGCTTGCCTGAGAGAACAGATAGATTGAAGGATTGTGACATTCCAACCACCCCTACTGTAGAGCTCCATATATCCAGTGGTGGACACATGAGCACCAAGGCTCATTTGTGCCACATACACCCTTGTGCCCCAGGATAACCTCACTCACTGTCATGGTGGGGGGGGGGGGGGGGCGCCCTGTTACCCTGTCTCGCCATCTGCTATGGAACAGCCCCCTTGCTATCCTGCCAGTTCAATTGCTTCCTCATAGGGCTCAAGATGGGCAAATAATGCACACCAACACCAATCTTGGATCATTCCTTTCTGTTGTTTGCTATCTTCTTCTGCAACCACAAAGAGAAACAATGTTATTCTACCAGTAGAGACAAGCACAACAGCTATGCTGGTGGTCGTCCAGCAGCCAATGATGGGGGCACATGAATGGCTCCTACATGCAGCCACTCTCGAGGGACTTTGTAGGTGAATGCAGTGACAATCGGGCACTTCTCACCGAGATGCAGCCATGCCTCAGACAGCAGTTTCTACTGCCTTATCCCATAGCCCATGCTGGGCGATCACTCCCTCTCCACCAAACACACCCTTTCGCTCTGACACATGCAAGGCTCAAAGGGGAGAAAGTGTATGGAGACCTTAGCAGACCTGATCAGGTCATTGACCTGCTTCCACACTGGTCCTGGGGGTGACGCCATGGCTGCTGACCTCCTCCGCTGTTCAGGCTTGCTTGATCAGGCGGGCAGATCTTCTGCTCCCGTCCCTGGGGAAGGAGACTTCCTGCCTTTCCCTTTCAGCCTGGAGGAGAATCTGGAGGAAGCATCGCTGAACTGTGAGGCTGCCCAGGGTCTTCTTTCTGCCTGCAGGCTTCCATTCAACTCCTTGGCTGCAGTCTGGCAGTCAGGCAGAGGCTCTTTCAGAGCAGGCTGCAGTGAATGCAGGGCTGGCAGCCCTTCAAATATGGTGGCGTCACTTGCTGCCACCTTCGCTGCCTCTGCTCTCACCTCCATCCTCTCACTGGACAGCCCCATGCCTCCCAACTCTTAATTAGCACACTGATGCTTGATCGCGTGCAGCCAGCTGCTCATTGTCCCAATGGAAACCACATCCGCTTCCGGTCCCGATGTCCGGACTCTGCGGCCTCCAAAAAAATTGAGCCCATGGTCTGCGTGTGGTAGGCTATATGACCTCTGTAAATCTTTTGTGCACTGCAAGCAAACATGAAAGTTACGTGATCTTTGACCATTTTTTTAATTGCTCGGGAAAAGTGCTCTGTTGATTGGCAAGGTACTGACTTTTCTGACACAATGTTTACAATGTGTCTGTATCATATTAATTAAGCAGCTAAACCTGGTGTTATTTAACAGATTGGATCTTTTGAAACATTTGTTTATGCATAAAATTGCAGACAACCTGCAACTTTTGTGTACAAACATACAAAGAAGGCAGACGGAATTAAATGAGCTCATCCATCAACTCTGTCCCATTGGTGAGAATGTGGAACCTTCTAGCGCATGGAGTAGATTGAGGTGAATAGCATAGATGCATTTCAGGGGAAGCTAGATAAACACATGAGGAACAAAGGATTGGAAGGATATGTTGACGGGTTTGATGTAATAGGGTGGCAGGAAACACGTATGGACCATGAATGCTGGCATAGACTTATTTGGCTGAATGGCCTGTTTCTGTCTTGTAAACTCAAGGTAATTCGATGTACCCAAGTCTCGTTCCTTCATCATTTTAAATACTTAAAACAAGTCTCTTCAAGGTCTATGCTTTTCTAAAGTAAAAAGACCCAGCTCCCTCAGCCTATGTGATAGAGAACTTGAAAGTAATAATGTTCATGCTTTGGACTACTTTGTTCTGGATGATGTCGAGCTTCTTGAGTGTTGTTGGAGCTGCACTCATCCAGGCAAGTGGAGAATACTCTACCACACTCCTGACTTGTCCCTTATAGGTGGTGGACAGGCTTTGGGGAGTCAGGACGTAAGCCACTCGCCACAGCATACCCAGCCTCTGAACACCTCTAGTGGCCATGCCATTTATGTGGCAGCTCGGGTTGAGTTTCTCATCAGTGGTGACCTCAGGATGTTGATTGTATGGGACTCGGTGATGGTAATGCCATTGAATATAAAGGGAGGGTGGGTTGTTAGGATCTCTCTTGTTGAAGTGTGTCACTGCCTGACACTTGTGTGGTATAAATGTTACTTGCCATTGATCAAACCAAGCCTGGATATTATCCAGGTCTTACTGCACGTGGGCACAGACTGTTTCATTATCTGAACAGTTGCAAATGGAACTGATCACAGTGCAATCATCAGCGAACATCCCCTCTTCTGACCTTATGATTGAAGGAAGGTCATTGATGAAGCAGCTGAAAATGGTTGGGCCTCGGACGCTACCCTGAGGAACTCCTGCAGTGATGTCCTGGGCTTGAGATATTTGGCCTCAAACTTCTTCCTTCATGCCAGGTAAGACTCCGAAGCAAAGGTGTGTGTTGGGGAAGAGTGTGTCAGGTGGAGAATCGCAGTGTTTTACCTTTGGATGGTTGCTGCCTTTTGTTCTTAACGGATGCTTGCTCTCACTCAGATGAAGGAGCATCACCTTCAAATGTCCTGCAGATTATTGCTCAGGTGAAATGTGTCTGGATCAGAGTGGTCCTTGCATCCCTGCCATCCTGATAAGCGCTCTGCCTTCTGAGCCTACTGCGGTGACATGCCTGCAAAGCATGGGGACTGTTCTCCAGGTCTCCTTCAGCATCCTCCTCATACTCATCTTCCTCCAAGGAGTTGTGCCATTTCAGCACTTCTCCCTCTTCAAGGTCGACACCTCTCTGAAGAGCCATGTTATTGAGAGTGCAGCAGACCACCACAATGCACAAGACCCTTGAGGGAGTGTACTGGAGGGCGCCACCTGACCGGTCAATGCACCTGAACCTCATCTTCAGGAGACCGATGGCTGCTCAATGATAACCCTTGTGCTCAAGTGGCATTGGTGGTAGTGTCTCTCAGCCTCCATGGCAGGGTTAAGCATCAGAGTCATCAACCATCTCCACATGGGATAAGCCTTATCCATGAATAGACATCCACAGATTTCCAATTGCTCCATGAAGAGCTGCAGCACCTGTGATTGCTGAAGGATGAAGGTGTCATGGCAGCTTCCAGGATAGCGTGCACACACCTACATAAATTGCTGGCTGCGGTTACACACCAGCTGAACATTTACAGAGCGGAATCCCTTCCCCTTGAGCAATTTCCCTGGCTGGTCAGTCGGTGCCTTGATGGCCACATCGGTGCAATCGATGATCCCCTGCACCTGAGGGAATCCAGTGACAGAGGCAAATCCCACTGCCCTTTGGGCTTGAGTGTGGCTATCCACCTGGAATTCAATGCAACCTCCTGCCCTCTTTAACAGAACATCCATTACCTCCATGATGCAATGACGCGCTGCTGCCTGTGAGATGCCTCCAATGTCTACTGCCGCTGCATGGAAGCAATTACAAAAAGTGCAAAGCCACTGTGACATTTACTGCCACGGGAAGGCCATGGTGACATTTCCTGCAAACCCTCAGATGACCCTCAACGTGGGCACACACTTCAGGAAGGATGTGAGGGTCCTTGAGAGGCTGCAGGGGAGATTTATAGGTTAGGTTGGAAAAGCTTGGTTTGTTCTCCTTAGAACAAAGGAGATTGAGGGGAGATTTAATAGCAGTACGAGATTATGACCGGCTTAGATAAGTTATCAAGGAAAAACTGTTCCCATCAACAAATGGAACAAGGACTAGTTGACAGATTGAATGTTTAGGACAAAAGATGCAGGGGGAATATGAGGAAGAACATTTTTACACACTGGGTGGTAATGACCTGGAATTCGCTGCCCACTAGGCTGGTGGATAATCATTGATTATTCCAACTTCAAGAGGAAGTTGGATAGTCACTTGAGAGAAATAGACTGGCAGGGCTATGGGGATTGAGCTGGAGATTGGGACTAACTGCATAGCTGTGTTGAGAGCTGGCATGTGCTCGGTGGGCCGTATGGTCTTCCTCTGTGCCGTAAATGACTCTATGACTCTAAGTCATCAACCAGCTGCTGGACAGACATAGCCTTCTGCAGTGCTGGTAGTAACATGTCCCGGTAGCTTTTAGTCTGCTGAGGGTATTGTCTTCATTGCCTTCCTGCTCCCTTTTCCCAATCCCTGAGCCCCTGTTGCCCAGGAGTCCGCCTCTGCTCCTGCAGATGCTGCTTCTCATCGCTCGTCAATACTATCTTGGAGTAGCTTAATCCCATTTCCTGTTTGTCCTTCATTTCTATTGGAATGTGCAGTCTTCCTGAACCCACCTTTCATGAACCCATGAGGCCCGTAAGCAGAGTGACCCGTCACCCCCCGCCCAAAGTTGCACCCCACCCCAACAAAATGCCTTTATCAAGAGTGAAGAGATATGACAGACAATGCTCCTGATGCTGTATGTCTGGTTGCCTATAAATGAAAGCCTTTTCTGAGTCTTACCTCTTTAATGGAGTCTCTTGCTGCTGTCCTGCCAGTCTGACCCACTGTTCTGACTTGATCCCCCACTTTGTTTGCACCTCCTCCTCCCTGTTGTAGTTCAGGCCTTGCATCCCACATCTCAAAAAGAAAATTCATAACTGGCCCTTAACAAGCTGACAAAAAGCTCACTAAGTAGCTTAACTGGCTGTATATCAATCTCAGTAGGTTGCCTCCTCCGGCTCTTGGCGGAGCGTTTTATACTTTGAATATGCCGGTTTCACAAGGGGAAACCAGCATGCCAATCCAAGGGGCAGGTTTATGCCACCTCCTGCCCACGTTCCCACCCTCTCATTCAAATAAAAATCCCACCCTTTACATCTGAGATATTCTGTTCTGGTCACCTCATTACAGAAAGGATGTAATTGCACTAGAGAGGATACAGAGGAGATTTACGAGGATGTTGCCAGGACTGTAAAAATGCAGCTATGAGGAAAGATTGGATAGGCTGGGTTGTTCTCCCTAGAACAGAGGAGGCTGAGGGGAGATTTGATTGAAATGTACAAAATCGTGAGTGGCCTAGATAGAGTGGATGTGAAGATCCTATTTACCTTAGCAGAGAGGTCAGTGACGAGGGGGCATAGATTTAAAGTGATTGGTAGAAAGATTGGAGGGGAGATGAAGAAAAGTTTTTTCACCCAGAGGGTGGTGGGGTTCTGGAACTCACTGCTTGAAACATTAGTAGAGACAGAAAACCTCAACTCATTCAAAAGGCGTTTGGATATGCACCTCAAGTGCCGTAATCTGCAGGACTATGGACCAAATGCTGGAAAGTGGGATTAGGCTGAGTGGCCCCTTTTTCGGTCGGCACAGACATGATGGGCCAAGTGGCCTCTTTCTGTGCCGTAAACTTTCTATGATTCTATGCTGATGTTAATTAGAAGGTTTCTAGATGACAACACATTCTGCTAAAAAAGTAAGTCCAGGTGAATGTTCAAACGTTTCATTTCTTAAGTTAAATAGTGCTTATGGGGTAAAACCAGAAAGTGCTGGAAAAACTCAGCAGCTCTGGCAGCATCTGTGGAGAGAGAAGCAGAGTTAACGTTTCAGGTCAGTGACCCTTGACCTGAAACGTTAACTCTGCTTCTCTCTCCACAGATGCTGCCAGACCTGCTGCGTTTTTCCAGCACTTTGTTTTTATTTCAGATTTCCAGCATCCGCAGTATTTTGCTTTTATTTTAGTGCTTATGGGGCCTTTCTTTGAAAACAAATCTGTCATTCAGAGTCTGAACAGCACCATGCATCTTTTTTGCCTTGATGCCTTGATGACAGAATAAAGAAATGATAAGATGAGGAATTTTGATGGAGTTTATAGCCTTGTGTTTTGGAAATAAAAGATTTGTCAGTTATATGGAGACAGCACCCCTTTAAGAAACATTGTCATTGTTTTGCTCAAAGGTTTTGTTAAATTATCCACATTTTGCTGAACAATATCCTACCTTTGAACAGAGTGTCACTGGAGAAGGTATTTTGCTTTTAGGTGACGCCCTGTTCCAGTAATGCAGTCAAATGCTGTTCTGCCAGGCAGGTGACCCCCTGTAAACGGCATGGGGAAGATTGGGAGGAGATCTGGGGCAAGAGAGTCCCCAGGAAAGGCTGCAGTGGGCAATCCTCCAGAGGGCAAGGTGCAGCAGGAGGGAGGGGGAGGAGAGGCGGGTGGAGGGGAAGGCAAATACAAGATCTTGAGATGAAAGTAGCTCTTTTTTCCCTCCCTTTACACTGATTGCCGTCTCCAGGCAACCGATTTCTGACGAATTGTGTTCCTGCCTGTGCAGTTGTGTTGTGGATAGGATCCAGCTTTTGGGATCTGGGGGAAGGAGGGATTGAGCACTTAATGTAAAGAAGCTGGGAATGGTCGACATTGGGAACTCTTAGGCACTGTTAAAATTTGTTTACCTCTCCATCAACAATAATAATAATGAAAGGGAGGGATGTACGATTTGAAGAAAAGGTGTATTTTATTTTCTCCCCGTAAAATGTTTGGGTGGGGGTGAAGGTAGGATGTCACATATGGAGCCTGCGGAGAGTATTGAGCAGAACGCAAGCTCCGCTCTGAGCTGGGGCGAGGACTGGCGCTCAGACATCAGCACAGGCGAGCTCAGCCATAACAGCACCGCCGGAGGGAGCCATCCCTTCGCCAGCGAGGAGCAGACCTACCGAGACTTCACCACCTCGGTGCAAATCCTCATCTTTATCGGCTCTGTCCTGGGTAAGTGGCCGCGACCCTGCAGCCCGCGGATGCCAGTGAGTCTGCCTTTCAGCAGCACCTAACCATTGTGCCTGGGGTGCTGGCACAGTGACAGCTTCACTCAGTATTTACTGATATT
Source organism: Heterodontus francisci (assembly GCF_036365525.1). Lineage (NCBI taxonomy): Eukaryota > Metazoa > Chordata > Chondrichthyes > Heterodontiformes > Heterodontidae > Heterodontus > Heterodontus francisci. The sequence continues at coordinate 87,436,115 of NC_090379.1, read as the reverse complement.
TAAGCTGCATGTGGGGAATCATTTGGTTTGATTTTGCAGTAAAAATGCATCCATTATATTATCCACATGGATTTGGTAGATTGCGAAGTTAGACCGGGAATGTCAATTTAATGGACAAATGTAGACCGTGGGACATTAAATCTATAGGATTGGCTGTATATGCTGCATCCAATTGAAGTGTGGTATGGACTGATCTTTTGCGATAGATGCACCTTGCAGATACCCCGCTGCAGTTTCCGTGTGTCTGCGTGGCTTAGGATGTGAGACCCGATAGGGTGGATTTAAGGCTGTGTTTTCATTTGCAAGCGAATAAACAATCTGCAATTGTGGAGACAGTTGGCTGCATCAAGAGTCTCGGTTGTAGCTCAGTGGGCACTGCAGTAAATCTAGCAGATTTCCCCCTCGGGGAAACAGAGGTCCTGCCAAGATGCCAATTGCATCAAACCGCGCGGAACGGTAACCCACCCACCAGCTCGCTGCATTTAACCGCCTCCCTCCAGCACACATTCATTTCCACTCAGTGGCTTTGACTGCCGGGAGGCACAGTTAAGACGCAACTTCTGTTCCTTTCCTCTGCTTTCAGATTGATGCGCATTAGTGCCTTTCACGACGTCCCGAAGCGCTTCACATCCAGTGAATGACTTTTTTTGAAGTGTAGTCACTGTTGTAGAAATATCTCTTCCCCTGTCCATACCTATCAGAATGGACACACCCACATTTTCTACAGGCTGAAGTTTTCAGTGGAGCTGGAAGTCCCCGCTGCTGGGGCCAAAAGCAGGTGGTGACCCTGCACTGGCAGGTGGCGGGACCCGGGCGTGGCATTTTGCCAGCATCGCCGGGACTGCTGAGGATGGTGGCCCACCCCCTGGAGCTGCCAGCCCAATCAGAGGGCCGGCATCAGTGGCCTCGGCAGCATCACTGCTAGTGGTGTCCACTGCTGAGGCTGCAACACCAGGGAGCAGGCACCTCCATGGTGAGGCACCCTTGGAGGTCAGGTAGGTTTTATAGGAACATAGGAAGATAGGAACAGAAGTAGGCCATTCAGCCCCTCGTGCCTGTCCCGCCATTCAATGAGATCATGGCTGATCCGCGGCCTAACTCCATATACCTGCCTTTGGCCAATATCCCTTAATATCTTTGCTTAACAAAAATCTATCTCATATTTAAAATTAACAACTGTTCTAGCTTCAACTACTGTTTGTGGGAGAGAGTTCCAAACCTCTACCACCCTTTGCGTGAAGAAGTGCTTCCCAACATTTCTCCTGAACAATTTTTAGACTATGCCCCCTAGTTTTAGAATCTCCAACCAGTGGAAATAGTTTATCTTTATCTAACCTGTCTTTTCCTGTTAATATCTTGAAGACTTCGATCAGATCACCCTTTACCCTTCTAAATTCTAGCGAAAACAGGCCTAATTTGTCTAATCTCTCCTCGTAACTTAACTCCTGTAGTCCAGGTATCATTCTTGTAAACCTACGTTGCACTTCCTCCAAGGCCAATGTATCCTTCCTAAGGTGTGGTGCCCAGACCTCACAGTACTCCAAGTGGGGTCAAACCAGGGTTTTGTACAGCTGCAGCATAGCCTCCGTGTCTTTATACTCCAATCCTCTAGATATAAAGGCTAGCATTCCATTAGCCTTTTTGATTATTTTCTGCACTTACTCGTGGCATTTTAAAGATCTACGCACCTGAACCCCCAAGTCTCTTTGGACATCCACTGTACTTAACCTCTTCCCATTTAGAAAGTACCCTGCTCTATCCGTTTTTGGTCCAAAATGGATAATCTCACACTTGCCCGCATTGAAATCCATCTGCTACAGTTTTGTCCACTCACCTAGTCTGTCAATATCTCTGCAATTTTATGCTATCATCTAGACTGTCTACAATGCCGCCTAACTTTGTATCATCAGCAAATTTGGATATATGACTTACTATGCCATCATCCAAGTCGTTAATGAATAATGTGAATAATTGAGGCCCAAACACAGATCCCTGTGGGACACCACTAGTTACATCCTGCCATTCGGAGTACTTACCCATTATCCCCACTCTCTATCGCCTACCACTCAACCAACTTCCTAACCATGTCAATAATTTTCCCTCAACTCCATGGGCTTCTACCTTAGTTAACAGACTCTTATGTGGGACTTTATCAAATGCCTTCTGGAAGTCCATATAAATAACATCCATAGACATTCTCCTGTCCACTGCCTTAGTCACCTCTTCAAAAAATTAAATGAGATTTGTCAGGCATGACCTTCCTGTCATGAATCCATGCTGGCTGTCCCTGATGAACTGAAATTTTTCTAGGTGTTCAGTCACACTATCCTTGATTATAGACTCCAGCAACTTGCCCACCACAGATGTCAGGCTAACTGGTCTGTAATTTCCCTGGTTCCCCCTTTCACCCTTCTTAAAAAGTGGAGTGACATGTGCAAATTTCCAATCCAGAGGGACCACTCCTGAATCTAGGGAACTCTGAAAGACTATAGTTAGGGCATCTACAATGTGATCCGCTTTGTTCCTTTAACGCCCTCGGATGGAAACCGTCAGGTCCTGGGGATTTCTCACTCTTTAGTTCCATTAATTTCCTTGTTACTGATGTTTTACTTACGTTAATTGTATTAAGTCCCTGTCCCCTATCGGCTATTAATTTTTTTGGGACTTCCGGCAAGTTATCCTCCTTTTCAACCGTATATACTGAGGCAAAGTAATTGTTCAACATGTCTGCCATTTCCCCATTAGCAATGACAATATCTCCATTTTCAGCTTTTAGTGGGCCTAAGTTGGGGAGGAAAACGGGGTCAGGCAGGCATCCCCCAGCGATCGGGGAAGGGGGGGGTGAGTGTGTCATGGTGCACTGGCGGCGCCATTGCTGTGGGGGCAGCCATCGTGGGCCATGGAGGACCATCAAGGAGTGTCCTCACCAGGAACCCATTGGTAGGCCACCTAGGTTTACCTGGGGGTCTTCCTACACGGCAGTGGGCCCATCTGACGTGAGCAACATGCCTGCGGGGGTGGCCCTTAATTGGGCCCTTAAGAAGCTCAACTGGCCGCATTGCTGAGATGCCCACCGCTGGCAATATGCCATAGTGGCGGGAAGACGAGGGCTCCAATCACAATGCCTTCCCCTGCCTTATTGCCAGCCCTCCCATCTTCCAGCCCAATTCCAATGGGCCAGGAACATTCAGCTCTACATTTCTCTGTTACGCATTCAGTGTGAGCTTCTCCAAACTGATCATATACATTCTTTTCGACTATGTACAGTGTATCAGAAGAGAATATTAACAAAACAGGATTATTCATGTGTAGAAAGGAAGACTTGCATTTACATAGCGCCTTTTAAGACCTCAGGACATCCTAAAGTGTTTTACAGCCAAGTAAGTACCTTTGAAGTTTAGTCACTGTTACAGTGTTGGAAATACAGCAGCCAATATGCATACAGCAAGGTCTTGCACATAGCAGTGAGATAATGACTAGATAAGCTATTTTAGTGATATTGTTTGAGAGGTAGATATTGGCCAGGCCACCAGGAGAACTCCCCTGCTCTTCGAATAGTGCTCTGGAGCTTTAAATCCCAAGGTTAAATGTCTGTTTATAAGTGCAGTCTAGTTTTGTGCGGTGGTAAGTTAGCTTGAAGAATATTATGCCACCATGAAAAGCCTGGTGCACTGGGAACCATAGGTAACAAGGGAAGCAAATATATTTGAGATTTTAGACAAGGAAAGGGAATGAGATAGGTACCATGGTCTGGAGTTTCTGCTAGGTTGTGTTTTCTTTCCAGTGCAATTTGCCTGAAATCGGCCACATCAGCGCAACAGGGGGTTTACTATCCTGCGCTGTTTGATGCTGAAATTGGCAAGACTTCAATTTTCACTGGTGGGAAGCTACTGGATTTATTACAGTGCCTGCTGAGCTACAACTGAGACTCTTGGTGCAGCCAACTATCTCTACACTTAGTGCTTTAAGACACAAATGTTTCCCTCTGCTTTAATGTTAAAGACTTGCATTTATATAGTGCTTTTCAGGACATACCAAAGTGCGTTGCATCCAATGAAGTACTTTTTTTGAAGTGTAATCACTGTAACAATATACATTCACTCATCCATACAGAATACATACACAACGTAACTATATTTTAAGCATAAGATACGTCCAGCACAAATTAAAGTTTCTGTGTTCTTTTAAAAAACACTGCGTTTGGAGCCTGCATTGCCCACAAAACTGATCATGCCCCCAGATCTAATTATTCACCATGGCGAGTTTTGCCTGTTTGTGGATCATTGAGGAGCCTCTTAAATAAAGCTCCTTTTAGGTGCAAGGACACTAATATGCGTGGTATTTCAATCTTTTACTTTTTTTGAATTTACTTAAAACTGGCTATTGTACATCAATGTGACTAGTAAATGGTTCTGTGTAATTTTTAGTCATTTTCAGGTATTTAAAATTGGATTTCTCACAGGTGCTGGATTAGATACTGATTAAAAATTCTTATTTTTTTGTGATAAAACCATTTTCAGCTGTATTAATCAAGCTGCATCAAGTTACCTCTCTAAATTCATCAAGGAATATTTTTTAGGTTGCGTTTGCTGACAACGCAACCACTAGGTGGCGCAGTACTGGCACACGCAAATGCAGCCTCATCCACGTTTGATAGCTGTCCGTGCGCCGCCCGATGAAGCAAGACGGGCCGCGAGGTGTGATGGGGTGACGTAGGAGCGCGGGACCGAGAGGAGGGAAGCAGCGCGGCCTAGAGCTAGTGTCTTGGCGGGGGGATGCAGGGAGCGAACAGCCGGACAGCGGGGTGGCGAGGGTGGGGGAAGCATGGAGCAGGGAACAATTGGCCAAGGGGGGAGAGTGGTCGGTGGGGCGGGGGTGAGTAGGTGAGGCTGGCGGGGGGAGAGAATGGCTGAGGGAAGGCAGCAACCTGGTGGAGATTGAGCGGGGTGAAGTGGCGATTGAAGCAGGGATGGTGGGAGGAAGTGGGGTTCTGTTCGGGTGAATGGCGATGCTATTGAGGGGTGCTGAGTGGGAGGTGTGGATACGTGATGACGTTGGCATTACACGAAGACAATTTCCCGTGCATGCACCAGTTAGTCCTGGCAAGACATAGGCTGTGCATGCGCAGCACCTCGCTGAGCGCAGGAGACCGTTTGCGCATGTGCGCGGCTTGGAGCGCTCTGATGACGTCAGCTGGCCACTGTGTTGTCGGGAGTCATTTTGGTCTTAATATGTACTGATGTTCTAGGTAGAAAGAATAATGAGGTAAAGCTTTATTAATTAGGGATCAGTAGATGACTCTTGTGTACTGATCTCCATTTTATATGACTTAAATTTAAGCCTGGGCAATGCATAATGATTTCAATTCTGTTCTAAAGGGAAACATCTGAACACTATTAATGGAGCCTTGCTTTGTTTCTCTGAAACAAATGATAACATAATGGTGGCAAGAGGCTAACACTGAACCTGTATGTGACTCATTAATAAAGCAGGAGCTAATGGTACTTCAAACACACACAGGCACTGATTTCATAAACAAATTGATATTTTTCACACTTTTGTGTGGCTGGGAGGAGCAGGAGTGGTTCACAAGTTCAGCCTGGAACGCTACTTATCTGACTGCTCTCTACCACCATCACCAGCACCACCCCACTCCCCCCCCCCCCCCGCTCCCGCCCCCGCATTCACTCTAGCCCCGACATCAGAGTCCTCCTCCCACGACTTACCTTTGCTGGGCCTGATTTAACAGCAGTCCAGAGCTGACGGGGTTGCTGCCCATCGCTGGTCGCCACCATTCCAATGTCAATGATGCCCAGCTATCATAATGGACCTGGCCTACCACTGGGACTGCTGGTCAGCTGGTGGCACTGGGCAGCCACCTAAGGTCTGTTCGGGGGTGCGAAGGAATTTGTTCTGAGGTTTCCTCGAACATCAGCTGTATCCAGTGGAAAATCGAGGGTATTTGTTATGTGTGTAAATGGGGTTGACTGATCATCTGCCAAAGTTAAGGCGGCCGATCGGGAGGACACCCTTTAGATTGTTGATCAGCCTTCCACTTCCATTGATCTTAACCCAACTCTGAAGCCATCCAGAATCTGTCTCAGAATGAATTCATAATAGGTTGAAAAAAATTGAAAGAAACACATGTTTTTCTGGCTCCTCTTCTGATCATTATCCATTTTGTCAATTCATCATCAACTCTGACTGCTGTATATTTTTTCCAGTAAAGATTACAAATAAATGTAATTTATTTCTGATCAATTCTAACTTTTTGCAAGATGTCTATTGATTTTTAGTGCTGCATCGGATCAAACATGTTCTCCTGATCTATGAAAGCATGGATAGAGTTGCCACGTAAAACAGCCTTTCTTAGAGCAGTGATTCATGCTATGGTACAGTTTTACAGACACCAGTAGTCCTGACAATACTTTGTTAGTAACCCTCCTCGATGCTTCTTAAACTTTTTTCTTGGGATTTGGTCAATACTGTCAATCCCAATTTATCCTTAGGGTAATGACAGTCAACAATAGTGTGGGACTGAGTCACATGGAGGCAAGGTTTGGTAGGGGTGACAATTTCCCATCTCTGTTGTTACGACCAGGTGAGAAATGTGTCTAGGGGTCTGTTACTAGCTTCACCTGGTCTTATTATAACAGGGTTTAGTTTTAAACACACTGTGTTTTGAGCTCCCCCTTTGTGAATTCTTGTTCAGAACTTTCTAATTATAAGGCAAAGAAATGAGCACAAACAGGCTTTCTTTGGTTTAAACAAAAAAGATGAAATTTATTAAACCTTAAATGTAAACTTTAATATGGTTAAAGCCTATGGATATACGACGAGCCCACGCTAGCATGCATACGAAATACACACATGTAAATAGCGACAGAAAAGAGCAGAAAAAAAGATAAGTAGAACAGTTTGAGGCAATATATTATCACTGTTTCTCGAGCTCGCTCTAGTCCTTGATTGAAGATTGTTGGGACCCAGTATTCTTCGTAAACCTTGTTCATGTAGGAGATTTTCTCTCTCTCTGAGTTTACATGTCTTCACAAGATTCAGTTCTGTGGGAAAAAGATAGAGGCAGGCAGACAGGAGAGGAGATGTTCTCAGTCCATGAGCACACGGTGTTCTCTGTTCCAATTTCTTTGTTGGGAGTTCAAATTCAAAAAAACTCTCAGGTTGCCCAGCAGGTTAGTCACGTGACTAGCTCCTTATATGGAACAGTCTCTTCAAAATCCTTCGTTGGAAGTTCAAATTCTCTGCAACAGCGAGTTAGTCATGTGACTAAAACTGGTCTGACCACTTCTGTGTATTGGGGAAGTAACTACTGGGTCCCTTTTTGTTCCAGCAATGCTAGTTCTATGCAAATGTCCTTCCAGTCAGGGTCTTGCAGTTTTAAGTTTTAATGTTCATGTGGCGAAATCATGTGTGCCTCAGTCTTGGCAGGTGGGGGGTTTGTCTGACAGTGTTCAAAATTATAAAGGGTCTTTATAGAACAACTAAGTAAAAACTGTTTCCATTGGAAGAACGGTTGGTAACACAGACACAGGGCTTGATTTTATGGGTCCCCCTGAGATGGGGTCGGAGGTGGGGGGGCCCTTGGAATCACGACGGGTGGCAGGAGGCAGAGGGCCTGTCACCACCCCGTCGCCAAGTGCTTTACCTGGTGAACAATGGCCTACTCACCCAGAAGCCAATTGAGGCCCTTAAGTGGCTGATTAATGGCCACTTGAGGGCCTCTTCTGGCCACTGCTGCGATCTAACCAGCAGCAGGGGGCACCTCTGCCATGCGGGGAGGGCGCCTTGTAAAATGCAGTGCCCGCCCTGTGGACTTGGCGGGGGGGAATCCCTCCTTGGTGGGCAATCTGTGGCCCATGAAGAACCCCCACCAGCAAAACCTACAACTTCATGGACCTGCCCCCTTTCCATGGACTTCACACTCATCCCCCACTCCCCCTTGTCAGGGTCTTCCGGACTGGCCCTGGAAACCTTGTCCCACTTACTCGAGTTCTAGGGTTCCAGCGCTGGGCCTGGGTCCGAGGCCTGTGCCTATCGACAGTGTCCACTGCTCCTGGTGGCGCTGCTGATACTGCTGAGCTGCCGGCCCTGTGATTGGCTAGCAATTCTTGGAGGCGAGATCGATGTCTTTAAAGGGACGGCGATCCTGGCGCTGGAAACCTCACCTCCGGAACAACAGAGGATCACGTCGGGGGCACGAAAAGGCTGAGGCGGGGCTCCCCTTGCCTTTCCAGTCCAGTGCCTCCTTCACAAAATCCAGCCTACAGACTTAAAGTAATTGGCAAAAGAAGCAGAAAGGACATGGGGAGAATTTTTTTTCATGCAGCGAGTTGTTACAATCTGGAATGCACTGTCTGAAAGAGTGGTGAAGCAGATTCAATAGTAACTTTCAAAAGGTAATTGGTTATATACTCGAAACGGAAAGATTTGTAAGGCGGTGTGGAAAGAGCATAGGAGTAAGACTAATTGGATAGCTCTTTCAAGGAACCAGCAGAGGCACAATAGGTCAAATAGCCGCTTTCTTTGGTGTATGATTCTATGTGTTGGATCCCATCGATTACAAAGAGAGAAGAAGTCTGACTGTAACTTTTAGGAACTTTATTGCAGCATATGATTGTTACATTGCAAAGTTACAAAAGAAACAAAAGAACAAAGTAAAAGGAAGAAACAAAAAAAACGAACAAAAAACTAAGGACAAAGAACAAATGACAAAAAACAAAAGACAAAATGACAAAGAACAAAATGACCAATGACCAATGCTCACTACAGCAAGCCTTTCTTATATAAATAAAGGCAAGAAATGCTGGAAATACTCAGAAGAGAAGCAGAGTTAACGTTTCGGGTCAGTGACCCTTCTTCGGAACTGGCAAATATTAGAAATGTCAAAGGTTATAAGCAAGTGAGGCGGGGGTGGGGCAAGAGATAACAAAGGAGAAGGTGCAGATTTTTTTTTCAGGTTTTTTTTCAGGTTTGCACTTGCTGCTGTTCAATATTCAGTGTATTTTCACCTAATCTGTACTAATGCTTTGTCTTTCAACACACCATTAACATATTGTTTGCCTTTGCTCCGTGGCCTTTTGGTCAGCTATGTGGCCTGGTCCAATCTGCACCTTCTCCTTGCTTTTAACAGAAGTTGCTGCAGGTCATGAGTTCTGTTTTGTCGTCGAGACTCTTTCAATAGTCGTTGGTTGCTGTAAAAAAAGTCTGTTTGCTGTAAGTCAAGCCCTAAGTCCCACCCTACCTCAAACTCATTGGCTGACACAGTGCAGCTCATTGGCTGACATCCATTGTCCACCTGAACCCTTCTCTTTGGAATTTTTTCCTGAAACGCCTCTGCCTCTCTACTTCCTTTTCATCTTTAAAAACCTATCTCTTTGACTGGGTATTTGCTATCCACCTAACTCTCCCACCATGGCCACCATATTACTCAGTCCCCTTATCCCATAAAGCAGCTTGCAATATTTTCTATGTAAAAAGTGCTATATAAATGCATGTTGTTGATGGAGTCAGAGGTCCCGCAGTGGTGCTGATACTCATTGATACTGCGTAGAGTCAGTGTCCGCAAGAAAAAAGCAGAGTTAATTGGGCAAAACAGTAATAACTAGGAATTGATTTTAATGTCTGATACTGTCTTCTCTCATTGTACTGGTTGCAGCTGGATTTGCTCACTGCATAGACTGTTGCCTACAGTCACCTAATCAGACAGTTCTAACAGTGAAGTATGTGATGCTTGTGAGGAATGGCACCTTTTAAGAAAGCCTGCATAACCTGTCCTGTTTCTGAATAATAATACTGCGATCAATAGACAAAAATGAACAGATGGTGCATTTTGAGAGGGTTCTTCCATGGTGTTTTACAGAGCTGTGTGCTTCTGCATGGATGACATTTATAATAACCTTTAGAGTTTTTCCCCATGCATTCTTACATAGATAAGCAGCTCCCATTTATTGCAGGTATCAGAAAGATCTGGATTTTTAATTTGGATAATTTTTCTTCTTCCTTTGTCAATTCATGATCTCAATGACTATTCTCTTATTTGCACGCTTTCTCTTTTGACTAAGGCTTCAGGTTCCTAGAATTTTGATGGTTATGGTGAGTGATAGCTCTCCTTCTGGCTTCTTGTTTGTTTAGAATGAGCATCATGGTTGTGAATTTGGCTGTTGACTCAAGGGATAAATTTAGGCACTGTGTTAAATTTAGTTTCTTCGTAAAGCTGAAGAGCAATAATTTGATGCTATTTTTGTATTGTCTCTTTTGATAGCATTTTATTCTCCTGTTTAACATAGTGTGTGAAGGAGCTGAATTAGCATCAGAAGTGAAACAGCAATTAACCCAAAGTGCTTCAGTGTATTGTTACTACAGTGAATGTTAATTCTACTCCCTGTTATCATTCAGGCCAATACTAATAATTATATCAAACAAAAGTATTCACAGAAAAATCAGGGAATTGGAAAATTTATGGATGTTAAATTTAATCATAACTCCCTGATTTTGTAAAAAAAGATCTAATGATAAAATTGAAAGTTAGCTCAGTTCTGTACAGCTTCACATGGACATTTTTGTTGGTAGTGAGAACTCTTTCAAAATTATGTCTTCCCTATTTTTTCCCAAAAATATACTTTCTTCATAAAAATCTGTAAAAAAAAAATTACAAAACAGTTCAAAACAGCACCATGTTGACATTCCAGAAAGTGCAAAGGAAATCAGTTTTCTTCAATGTAGGGGTGAGTTGCCTCACAACCCTTCCATTCCATTTTACACACAATGTACATTTTACAGCAAACCCATATTTGGTGTATACAGCCCGAGGGGTTTCCCATGGGTCGAGTCCCTCAGTTCACTATGGCGGGAGGACCTTACACAGTGGTCTTTCCCCATTGATGCTTTGCGGCGGCTGCCCCAAGCTTTAGTGCGTCCCTCAGCACGTAGTCCTGGACCTTGGAATGTGCCAGTCTGCAACACTCGATCATGGACAGCTCTTTGCGCTGGAAGACTAGCAGGTTTCGGACAGACCAAAGAGCATCTTTCACCAAATTGATGGTCCTCCAGCAGCAGTTGATGTTTATCACGGTGTGCGTCCCTGGGAACAGCCCGTAGAGCACAGAATCCTGTGTTACAGAGCTGCTTGGGATGAACCTCGACAAAAACCGTTGCATCCCTTTCCACGCCTGCTTTGCAAAGGCACATTCCAGAAGGAGGTGGGCAACAGTCTCTTCCCCACCACAGCCACCTCAAGGGCAGAGTGTGGAGACGGTGAGATTCTGGGCATGCAGGAATGATCTGACGAGGAGGGCCCTCCTCACCACCAGCCAAGCTACGTCTTGGTGCTTGTTTGAAAGTTCTGGTGATGAGGCATTCTGCCAAATGACTTTGGCAGTCTGCTCGGGGAACCATCCGACAGGATCCACCGTCTCCTTTTCCCGTAGGGCCTTCAGGACATTCCATGCAGACCACTGCCTGATGGATTGGTGGTCAAAGCTGTTTCTCTGCACAAACTTTTCCATGAAGGATAGGTGGTACGGCACGGTCCAACTGGATAGAGCATTCCGCGGCAATGTGACCAGACCCATCCTTCGCAACACCGGGGACAGATAGAACCTCAGCATGTAGTGACACTTGGAGCTTGTGTACTGGGGCTCTACACACAGCTTGATGCAGCCGCACACAAAGGTGATCATCAGGATGAGAGTGACGTTGGGTACGTTTTTTCCGCCTTTATCCAGAGGTTTGAACATCATGTTCCTCCGGACCCGGTCCATTTTGGATCTCCAGATCAAGCAGAAAATGGCTCGGGTGGCCGCCATAGCGCAGGAGTGGGGTATGGGCCAGACCTGCGCCACATACAGCAACAACGTGAGCATCTCGCACCTGATGACCAGGTTCTTACTCGTAATGGAGAGAGATCGCTGCCCCCACATGCTCAGTTTATGGTGCACCCTGGCTACTCACTCCTTCCATGTTTTGGCGCACGCCCCGTCCCATCTGAACTATATCCCGAGCACCTTCAGGTAGTCTGACCTGACGGTGAAGGGGACAAAGGATCGGTCGGCCCAGTTCTCAAAGAACATGGCCTCGCTCTTGGCATAATTTACTTTGGCTCCTGAGGCCAGTTTCAACTGGTTGCAGATGCTCATCAGTCTGCGAATGGACAGCTGATCCGAGCAGAAGATGACGACTTCGTCCATGTACAGGGAGGCTTTTACCTGAGTGCCTCCGCTGCCTGGGATTGTCACCCCTCTTATGCTCGCATTCTTCCTAATGGACTTAGCAAAAGCTTCGATACCGCAACCAAACAAGACAGGGGAGAGAGGACAGCCCTGTCTGACTCCAGATTTGATCGGGAAACTTTCTGATTCCCACCCATTGATTGAGACTGTGCTACTGATGTTTGTGTAGAGCAGTTTGATCCAATTGCAGAGTTCCTCCCCAAACCCCATTTTGGAAAGCACGTCCATCATGTATGTGTGCGATATCCTGTCAAAAGCCTTCTCCTGGTCCAATCTGATGAGGCAGGTGTCCACCCTCCTGTCCGGTACATAGGCAATCGTATTCCTGAGTAGCACGAGACGATCAGAGCTCTTCCTGCCGGGTACAGTACAGTACGGGTCTGGTCAGGGTGAATCACCAATTCTTCCCATTTGCTTTAAGTAATTGGTAGGTACTGTGTGTGCTGTCTGTTAAAAGAGTCAGTAGCTGACTAGATTTAGACCTACCGTTTTACCAGCACAGTATATTGAAGTAAACTAATATTAAAGTGACGTGGCATTAGTCTATTGCAGTTGCATCCCGGAAAACAGGATCATGACCAGTGACGACTTGAAAGGTTAACTCTGTTTCTGTCTCCACAGATGGGGTAGGCATTTATTTAAATGAGAGGGTGGGAATGAGGGCAGGCAGTCACATAAACCTGCCCCTCATGTCAGTATGCCAGTTTCCGACACACTCAAAGTTTAAAAGAATCTGACGAGAGCCAGAAGTGGCAGAAAGGATAAATGGCCAGTTAAGCCTCTTGACAAGCTCTTTTCATCTCGTTAAGGGCCAGTTTTCTTTATGACGCACGGGATCCATGCAGGGCCTCAACCATGAGGGGCAGAGGAGGCGCAAACAGAGTGGGGAGCAAGACAGAGCAGCAGGAGGCATCATTAAAAAGCAAAGGCTCAGAAAAGGCCCTCATCGACAGGCAACCAATTGAACAGAGTCAGGAGAGTTATCTTTCATATCTCTTCACTCAATAAGGGTATTTTGGTGGGTGACGGCTATGGGGGCGCTGGACGGGTCACTCTGCTTACAGGCTTCACAGGTTCGTGAGAGGGGGCTTCAGGAAGACTGCACATTCAAATAGAAAAGAAGGACAATCAGGAAATGAGATTAAGCTACTCCAAGATAGGATTGACTAGTGATGAGCAGCATCTGCAGGAGCAGAGACAGACCCCTGGGCAACAGGGGTGCAGGGGTAAGAAATGAGGGGCAGGAAGGCAACAAATGCAATAACCTCAGCAAAGGGCCAAAGGAGAAGCTGCCTGGATGTGTCAGTGTGTTAGTACTGTGGAAGGCTGTGCCTGTCCAGGCAGATGGCTGCTGACTTGTGTGCTCTCGTTGAGGGTCATCCGAGGGTTCGCAGGAACAGTCACCATGGTCTTCCTGTGGCTGTAAAAGTCACAGTGGCCTTGCACTTTCTTGCTACTGGTTCATTCCAAGCAGCGGCAGCAGACATTGGTGGGATCTTGCAGGCAGCAGCAGCACATCATTGCATCACAAGGGTACCTGATTCTCTGTTCAAGAGGGCAGGGGATTACACTGAATCCCAGGTGGATAGCCACTCTCAAGCCCAAAGGGCAATGGGATTTTCCTCTGTCACTGGATTCGCTCAGGTGCAGGGGATCATCGATTGCACCCCTGTGGCCATCAAGGCACCGACTGACCAGCCAGGGAGATTGCTCAACAGGAAGGGATTCCACTCCCTGAATGTTCAGCTGGTATGTGACCACAGCCAGTACTTTATGTAGGTGTGTGCACGCTATTCTGGAAGCTGCCATGACACCTTCATCCTTCAGCAATCGCAGGTGCTGCAGTTCTTCAAGGAGCAATTGGAAATCCGTGGATAAGGCTTATCCAATGTGGAGATGGTTGATGACTCTGATGCGTAACCCTGCCATGGAGGCTGAGAGACACTACCACCAATGCCACGTGAGCACAAGGGGCATCATTGAGCAGCCATCGGTCTCCTGAAGATGAGGTTCAGGTGCATTGACTGGTCGGGTGGCGCCCTCCAGTACACTCCCTCAAGGGTCTTGTGCATTGTGGTGGTCTGCTGCACTCCCAATAACATGGCTGTTCAGAGAGGTGTCGACCTTGAAGAGGGAGAAGTGCTGGAATGGCACAGCTCCTTGGAGGAAGAAGAGGATGAGGAAGAGGTGGAGGAAGATGAGTATGAGGAGGATGCTGAAGGAGACCTGGAGAACAATCCCCATGCTTTGCAGGGATGTCGCCATGGTAAGCTCAGAAGATGGACATTTATCAGGACGGCAGGGACACTAGGGCCACTCTGATCCAGACACGTTTCACCTGAGTAATACTCAGTCTGCAGGACGTTTGGGGAAGAGAGTCTCCTTCATCTGAGTGAGAACAAACATCCGTTAATAACAGAAATCCATAACCTTCCAATAGCACAAACACTGCAAAGCTCCAGAGTCTCCATCTGACACACTCTTCCCCAATGCATTCCATTGCTTTGTGAACCCTTATTTTCCATTCTCCTGCCTTTCTCCATGATGAAATGAAAACCCACCAGTCTGCCTTGGTGCAACAGCATGCCCAGTGCTGTATCATATATGGGTTTGATGTCATGCACAACAGAAATACTCAAGTGACCCACAAAGTGACATTATCAACGCGGTGGCCTGTGCTTATGGCCACTCCTATGCGTTGTTGCCTTTGTGGCTGAGAATGAGGTGCAGGCAGACTGCTCACTAATGCCTGTCTGGGGCTGAGATGCCCGTGGTGGTCACTCTCGTCGTGGAGGTGCTGGGGGACACCTCCAAAGGCTTCTGTACAGGCATCACTGCAGGGGTAGACTCTGCCACAGGGCATAACTCTACAGATGCCTTGCCCATCAGAGGGGCCATCGAGATGGATGATGATGGCCCCCTCATCACCATCCGTCACACCTCAGCCCTTCCATGGGAACACTGGAAATCGGAGCAGGAGTAGGCCATTCGGCCCGTCAAGCCTGCTGCACCATTCAAACAGATCATGGCTGAGCATCTACCTCTGCTCCATTTTTCCCCACTATCCCCGTATCCCTTGATGTCATTAACATCCATAAGTATTTCATGACATTTTGACTGCTGGAGGCCACTACCAGCTGGTGCACAGCTGACATCCACTCCATGCTTCTTTGTGCAATTCGCGCCACTGTCTGATCAATGCTACAGACTGCGGCATGTACTCCATGCATATCAGTGCGCTGTTCCTGCATCCACTCTGAGTGATGCTGCATATGGCTCTCCATAAGGTTGGCCACCCTCAATGGAGGAACTCATGCGCTCAAAGCACTGAGACATTGTGAAGCACATGAGATGAATGGACTCCTTCCTTCTCATCCCATGACTCTTCAGTGCCTCAGCTAACTCTGACATGTGGGCACACATCTCACGTTGATTCTCCAGGTAGAGCAGCCTGTTTTGTGACTCCCTCGGCTCTGCATCTCCACCTGCCTGAGCAGGGTTGTGCCTGTTCTCCATCCTCCTCCGAGGACTGGCCACATCCCACTATCCCTCCCCTGTCTCTTCCTGCTCTGAAGTGAAGTGCACATCATCCTCTGCCACCGTCTTTAATATTGTGAAAGGAACCACCAAGGTGTGAGGGTGCACGAGAAAGATGTGACAGTGCAGGCAGCGAGGTATCTTCCTCCTCTGACTCCTCCAGAACAGGTTGGCAATGTCGCAACCCCTCCTCCACCGCAGCTGGCCCTGTGGGAGACTTAAGAGAAGGTGGCTATGAGAAATCAGCACAATCTACAGATGCTTCAGCTACATGGAATTATGAGATAGCAGCTTATCTATTGACAGCTGGTTGCACAAGGATCGTTGCCATGCATCCCCTGAATCTGGAGATGTTGAGATATTTTCACCCTGTCTGTGTTGGACTCCCATTTCACCGTCTCCAGTGTCCTGATGGCTTGCAACTCTGGCCAGATCAAGGGCCGGCTCCTCAAAATACATCAGTGACGTGAACTGGGGAACCCCACCGTACAAACGTGCCTACTCGCTCTTCCTGGTGTGATTCTCCTGTTTGGCCTGTAAGGTGAAGAAAGATGGCATTAGGACAATGCTTTTCTCCCTCACCACCTGCAGCTTTTCATTCACATGGGATGTTGCAGACATTGCCGTAGCCTACTGTCCAATAATGCTCAGTTAATGAACTATGCTTATGGGTCATCAATGCTGTTGAGCACATATCTCTGCCATAGTAAGGAGAACTCTATGCGCCCTCAGGATGCCCCTGTCCTTTGCACTCTAGTGACTGCTGACCAGAAGGCATGCCATCTGGGTCTATCTTTGGATTCACCTTACCAGGCCTAAGTAGATCATTGAAATGTTTCCTGCACTGGACCCAGTTCCTCCTCACCATTCCTCTGCTGCTGATCTCATGAGCCACCTCCAGCCATGAGATCTTGGTCAGCTTTGCCTGCTTTCTCATGCCGCTGGCAGGGAACAGGATGCTTCTCCATGCTGTCACCACCTCTAGCAGCACCTCAAGTGAGGCATCAGAAAAACGCGGGGCTGGCCTGGCACAGGGGCCCTCCCTACCCACTGCCCTCTGCTCAGCTTCCCCATTCCATCATTGGGACAAATGGCAACCACAGCAATGGCTGCTGCTCGTTCTTTAAATTGGGCCTGCTGTTTCCTGTGTCCCGTCTCCTTCCTGTGCCCGCCACTGCTAATTAACTGGAGAGTGCGACTCTGGGCGAATTGACTGGATTTCCAATTAAAATAGCAATGCATGTGTATTGCCACGCGGTGCAGGGTTAGGGCCTGGAAATTAACGCAACATCAGGGTCCCGAACCTGGAATTGAAATTGATGGTTCAGGTATCACATGTGGCCACTTTGGACCTCTACCAGAAGCACTGGATTCATGTTTAAGGGTCAAATGTGGAAACATTTTAAGCCTAACCTAAGTTTAAACTATCACATGATTTCTTAATTTAATCATAGTCTCTGGTAAGAACTATATTCACATTATACTGAAAGATATTGAATAAAACATGCATGACTGGATATACAAATTTGCTGTTTATATTCATATGCTATTTCTGTGCATTGTTAATATGGTCATTTCTAAGTATTGTATAAGTTTCTAAGCCTTTGGGTCTATTGGCTCTTAGTGGTAAAAGTTCCCAAATTGAAAAGTTCCCAATATTCGACAACCTCTTCAGACAGAGCTTCGTTCTTATCAGTGCAAGAGATAACTAAATGGAACAGTTGACCTATTTACATCAAGATCACCCCGGCCAGTTTATCATTGGGCCTGCTGTGATATACAGATGAGCTCCAATTACGCAGGATTCTGACAATGTTCCTGAACACCAACCACAGAAGAGAAACACCTACTGCACCGAAATGCCGTTTTTGCTTTCCGTACTACTGCGGATGCTGGAAATCTGAAATAAAAGCATAAAATGCTGGAAGCACTCAGCAGGTGGAGCATCTGTGGAAAGAAAAACAGAGTTAACATTTCAATGACCTTTCATTAAGTCAATGAGACCCTCTTTAGCATATTAGAGATGTCATCCCCTGTAGCTAAAATGGATTCAAACCGAAAATGTAGAGTTCTGACTCACTACATTACTCAAGCTTATCTTGTCCAACCTCCTCTTAGGCAATTATATTGGGTGCTTTTCATCATCATTTTACTGTGTGTTGATAAACTATCACAAAGATTAAAAAATGCTTAATAAATCACCAATATTCTATCAGAAAGGTCAGTTGTATGAAGGAACTTATTGTGGCTATGATGGAGCTTTTCTCTTTATTTTGAGAAGAAAAGATTCAGGATGATAACCTATAATCATTCTGACAGGCATGAGATTTGTTTGTGTCTGTGGCTATTAAGAGAAAAGAAATGTATCATACTTTGCAAGATGAGGTTAACTAAAATTTCAACTCATGGACAATCATGCACCGTGGACTGAATTTTAGCCACGGAGGTGGGAAACAGGAGCTGGGTTTGTTTTCGGGTCAGAAGCCTGCCTTCAGTGGGAAACTGATTCAAATTAAGATTTTCGCATGGGGAAGCCCTTAATTGGTATGGAGATGGTTTATCTGTCCACCTACAGCCAGTAGGGGCAGGAACGGAGGTGGGTTAGATGAAGTGTGGGACTCATTTAGACTCCCATGGCAGCCATCACTGAGGCTGTTCATTGTCCTGAGGAAGAGATCTGCGGTTTGTGCCAAAGCCTTTCCATTGCACCAGAGGGAAGCGAGATGTCACAGGGTATTTGGAGGCCTGACATCCGGGCAGGGCAGCCCCTCACCTCATCAACGCTGACCTGGATCTAATGCTGGAGGGTGGGAGAGGAAGGAGGCGCTCTTCCTGGAAGGTGGCAGGAGTAGGCTGACTCGTTGAGCAGGAGGGGCACCTCTCTGTTCAGCATCATCTCCCTCGCCTCCTCCTCTCTCACCTCCTGCTCCTCCCCCGATGAGCTGTCTCCTTTCAGAGCCTCATCGTCCGCAAGGTTCACACCTCTCTGGAGGGCCATGTAATGGACAGCGCAGCAGACCACCACAATGACCGAGACCCTTGCAGGAGGGTATTGGAGGGCACCACCCGACCAGTCCAGGCCCAGAATGGCAACTTCAGAAGCCCGATGGTGTGCCCAATGGTTGCCCTACGAGGCAGGTGGCATTGGTTGTATCGCCTCTGTGCTTCTCTCTGGGGCTCCTGTAGAGGGGTGAGTAGCCATGTCTTCAAGCGGTATCCCTTGTTCCCTAGGATCCATCCACACACTTTGGGGGTTGTTTTGAAAGTCTGCGGCAGCCTGGACTGGTAGAGGATGAAGGAGTCATGGCAGCTGCCAGGAAAGCGAGCAAACACATGGAGGAAGCTATTGTTGTGGTCGCAGACCAGTAGTGCCTTTCATGACTTTAGAAATCCCAAAGCACTTTACAGCCAATGAAGTACTTTTTGAAACGTAGCTGCTGTTGGAGTGTAGGAAATGTAGCAGTCAATTTACACACAGCAAGCTTCCAAAAACAGAAATGATAATAACCAAATAATTTGTTTTAGTCAAGTTGGTTGCGATATAAATGTTAGCCAGGACAACAGAGGGAACAATAGTGTGAAGGAATCTTTTATGTCCACCTAGGGCCCAGAGTTAAAGTCTCATTCAAAAGATGGAACCTCCAACTGTGCAGCACTCCCTCAGTACTGCACTGGAGTGTCAGTCTAGATTATATGCTCAAGTCTCTGAGGTGGAACTTGAACCCACAATCTTCTGACTCAGCAGTGAGAGTAGTACCACTGAGCCACAGCTGACAGTATTAAAGTTGGAGCTGCACCTCTGTCCTGGTCACCATTCACCTCTCAACCACCATTACAAAAGCAGGTTTATTTGAGATACAGCACTGAAACAGACCCTTCAGCCCACCGACTCTGTGCCGACCATCAACCACCCATTTATACTAATCCTACATTAATCCCATATTCCTACCACATCCCCACCTTCCCTATACTAGGGGCAATTTATAATGGCCAATTTACCTATCAACCTGCAAGTCTTTGGCTGTGGGAGGAAACCGGAGCACCCAGCGGAAACCCACGTGGTCACAGGGAGAACTTGCAAACTCCGCACAGGCAGTACCCAGAATTGAACCCGGGTCGCTGGAGCTGTGAGGCTGCAGTGCTAACCACTGCGTTAACAGACTTTTTTTTAACAGACTCATTTCATTGCTGTTTGTGTGCAAATTAGCTGCCATGTTTACTCACAAAACAGCAGTGACTACACTTCAGAGGAATTAATTGGCTGTAAAGCACCGTGGAACACTCTGAGGACATGAAAGGTGTGATACAATTGCAAGTTTGTTCTTCCTTCCTTACTTTTCTTTTCCTTTCATTGTCCCTTCCTTCCTTTGTTTATTTCTTTCCAAATCACAAATATTTATTGGTCCAAATTTAGCTAAATATGGGTTAATGAAATTGCATTTCATAATATGCATATTTAGAACTCCATACTGAAAGACTAAAAGCAAAATACTGCCCATGCTGGAAATCTGAAATAAAAAACAGAAAGTGCTGGAAATGCTCAGCAGGTCAGGCAGCATCTGTGGAGAGAGAGAGAAACAGAGTGAACGTTTCAGGTCAGTGACCTTTCATCACGGACCTGAAACATTAACTCTGCTTCTCTCTCCACAGGTGCTGCCTGACCTGCTGAGTATTTCCAGCACTTTCTATCTATACTGAAAGAGCCTGGTGATCAATCTTAAGTTGTTTTTAAAGTGTCAACTCCCATAGCTCTGGTCTTCTGCAGCAGCTAGCCACCCGAAGGTAAGACTGACAGATTTTGTTTGGCTGGGAGCCACGAACACCTATTCTTCTGCCTGCGTCCTGTCTAAATTTGGCCAGTGAAAATGCTGCAGCACTGACAGCATGACCTGGAAGCATTTTTGGAATGCTCTCTGCTGATGCTGGGGCACGATAGCATGACATCATTGCATATGGGCCACCAGTAATGACACCATTATCTAACTGATGATCTGTTAATTGCTAACGTTTTCTGCTTTTATTGCACTGGATGTTTTATGCATCACACTGTTTCTTGTCGGTGATATCATGGCACAATTACTTGGTGCGTGTGCAGTAGCCAATTTATGATGGCCACTCTGCAGAGGTGCTACGACCTGGAATGCAGTTGGTCACCAGTTCAGAGGAAGCCTGATGGCATGAGCACATTGTAAATTTGGGAGGGCTCTCCAGAGACCTGGAGCATGATATTTATTAATCCCTGCAGATATGGAAGGAGTCTAATTGCACGCTAGATCAGACGGCAAGCTCTACAATCTATCAAGGCTGAAAGCGAAGACAAAAACAGATCGTGTTCTGATCAGAGAATTCCTCTACATTGATGATGCTGTGCTAGTCGCTCACACAGAAACGCAGCTACAAAGACTCATGGACTGTCTCTCCCATGCCTGTAACTTGTTCTGCTCGACTGTAAACGTTAAGAAAACCGTGGTCATGGGACAAGGTGTTGCATCTCTGCCCTTATCACACTAAATAACACCCCACTAGAAGTGGTTAGTAAATTCTGCTACCTTGGGTCCACGGTGACAATCTGTCCCTTGTTGCAGAGCTCGATACACGCATAGGGAAAGCAGCTACCACCTTTGGTTGACTTGCGAAAATGCTCATGGGTGACTTACAGCTACCAGGAAAAGAAGCTCAATACTTTCCATCTTCGCTGTCTGCGGTGCATTATGGGTATATCCTGGCAGGACAAAATCACAAACGTGGCAGTCCTTTCAAAGGCAGAACTCCTAAGTGTGTTGGCACTAATCAAACAGAGGCGGCTTCGGTTTATCGGACACGTCGCATGATGGAAGGCATACCCAAGGATCTTCTGTATGGTGAGGTAGCCGGGGCCAGACTACCAGTGGGGTGCCTAGAGTCCCACTTCAAGGATGCTTGCAAGCATGACATGAAGGCCCTAAATGTCAACTATCGCACTTGGGAGTCATGACAAAAGAGGGAAATAGCGACACATGCTGTGGACTGGTGTGCACTACCACGATGACCAGTTGCTACAGCAGCTTGACAACAGGTGCCAATGTCAAAAACAACAACTGTCAGTGTCACTTGGCAGCTTCACGTGCAGCACTTGTGGCAGAACCTGCCTCTCAAGGATTGGCCTTCACTACTATCAATAAAGGTGCACCAAGAGAAGACACCCCACCTAAATGGATAGTCTGCTGCATGTCCATCATCTTTCACAGATGGAAGGATGCTAACCAATGAAAGTGGAGCAACTTTCAGATAATGCAATCCCACTCACAGAGTAGGTGATGTGGAACAAATTAAATCAAGTTTGACAATGTGTGGTGCATTTTGCCGAAAACTTAATCACCTGAGAATTCATCAGTCCTATGATAGCAATTGTAGATTAGAAGGTGAAGTGTAACTACACGGTTGAAAAGCTTCTTAATCACTTTCGTCTGAGTAAAGAAATAGGTAACAGATAGAGATATAATTCATTGTTACCTGCTGGCTTCAAGTGTGACCAAATTTATTACAGTGCCACTATATAGTATAAAAAATCAATTTCAACTATGCAGCTTGAACATTTCTCTCTATCTGATTTGAAATTAAACTGTAGTTTTCCTTTATGGATTGATGAATGCAATTTTGCAGACAGGCATAGATCTCTCTGGGTTGAGCTATTTTATGTCAGTCTCTGAAACGTGTGCTGACTTTAAATGTTATTAAATAAGAGGACAGCAGTAGCCAACTGACCTCTTGGTAAGATTTTATCACTTCAGTTTGTTTGAGTTTTAAGTTTCTGCCTTTATCTCTTTTAATGTTAAAGCCTATGCTCCATGTTGTGTTGTCCATTAAACTCTGAAATTCAGCTGCACTTGAGATATTATGAATTCTAAGTTATATTTATTGATCGTTTTATTCCTTAGCAACCAGTCATGCGTTATTACTCAATAAACCGATGGTGACAGGGACACAATCATTAACCCTGCAATGTGAATGTCATCATGAATCAATGCTTTGCAATGTGTTCCCCATCAGCACCTGCTAATGACAGGCATCAAAAAAGCTTACAAATGAACCTAAATAAAACCTTTTCCTGAGCTCTGCAGCAAATCTATTATCCTAAGAAATTACAGTAAACCCAGGCTATTTCAAGGCTTAAATCTTGTTCTGAGGCTCAGACAGTGATTATAAATTACTGATATAATCTGACTGTCAAAATGACATTAATGTAGTCAATGGCTGTCAGGTATCTCCTATTCTCTTTACATTGTTCTTTAGTTCTGGCACATCCAGCAGAGCATTTTAATTTTAAATATCTTTGGAGCTGATTCAAAAAGTTAGCAAGGAGATTATGCTCAATAAATACTTTTAAACAAATTCCAGTAAGTGCTGGGTTTATGTAGCTTTGAAAAAACTATTCTACTTAGCATACAGTAGTTCCATTACAGTAGGTTATTGAGATGTGATTCAACATTGTACTACACAGAACACACAGATTTATGATCAGTAGAAGGACAGATTCAGAACTTCAATATGAACGAACAAAGAACAGAACAGCACAGGAACAGGCCATTCGGCCCTCCAAGCCTGCACCGATCTTGATGCCTGCCTAAACTAACACCTTCTGCACTTCCGGGGCCCATATCCCTCTATTCCTTTCCTATTCATGTATTTGTCAAGATGTCTCTTAAACGTCGCTATCGTATCTGCTTCCACCACCTCCCCTGGCAGCAGATTCCAGGCACTCGCCACCCTCTGTGTAAAAAAACTTGCCTCGCACATCCCCTCTAAACTTTGCCCCTCGCACCTTAAACCTATGTCCCCTAGTAACTGACTCTTCCACCCTGGGAAAAAGCTTCTGACTATCTACTCTGTCCATGCCGCTCATAACTTTGTAAACCTCTATCATGTCGCCCCTCCACTTCCGTCGTTCCAGTGAAAACAATCCGAGTTTTTCCAACCTCTCCTCATAGCTAATGCCCTCCAGACCAGGCAACATCCTGGTAAACCTCTTCTGTACCCTCTCCAAAGCCTCCACGTCCTTCTGGTAGTGTGGCGACCAGAATTGCACGCAATATTCTAAGTGTGGCCTAACTAAGGTTCTGTACAGCTGCAACATGACTTGCCAATTTTTATACTCTATGCCCCGACCGATGAAGGCAAGCATGCCGTATGCCTTCTTGACTACCTTATCCACCTGCGTTGCCACTTTCAATGACCTGTGGACCTGTACGCCCAGATCTCTCTGCCTGTCAATATTCCTAAGGGTTCTGCCATTTACTGTATACTTCCCACCTGCATTAGACCTTCCAAAATGCATTACCTCACATTTGTCCAGATTAAACTCCATCTGCCATTTCTCCGCCCAAGTCTCCAACCGATCTATATCCTGCTGTATCCTCTGACAATCCTCATCATTATCCGCAACTCCACCAACCTTTGTGTCGTCCGCAAACTTACTAATCAGACCAGATACATTTTCCTCCAAATCATTTATATATCCTACAAAGAGCAAAGGACCCAGCGCTGATCCCTGCGGAACACCACTAGTCACATCCCTCCATTCAGAAAAACACCCATCCACTGATACCCTCTGTCTTCTGTGACCGAGCCAGTTCTGTATCCATCTTGCCAGCTCACCTCTGATCCCGTGTGACTTCACCTTTTGTACCAGTCTGCCATGCGGGACCTTGTCAAAGGCTTTACTAAAGTCCATATAGATAACATCCACTGCCCTTCCTTCATCAATCATCTTTGTCACTTCCTCAAAAAACTCAATCAAATTAGTGAGACACGACCTCCCCTTCACAAAACCATGCTGCCTCTCACTAATAAGTTGTTTGTTTCCAAATGGGAGTAAATCCTGTCCCGAATAATCCTCTCTAATAGTTTCCCTGCCACTGACGTAAGGCTCACCGGCCTATAATTTCCTGGATTATCCTTGCCACCTTTCTTAAACAAAGGAACAACATTGGCTATTCTCCAGTCCTCTGGGACCTCACCTGTAGCTAATGAGGATGCAAAGATTTCTGTCAAGGCCCCAGCAATTTCTTCCCTTGCCTCCCTCAGTATTCTAGGGGAGATCCCATCAGTCCCTGGGGACTTATCTACCTTAATGTTTTGCAAGACACCCAACACCTCCTCCTTTTTGATAATGAGATGACTGAGACTATCTGCACTCCCTTCCCTAGGCTCATCATCCACCAAGTCCTTCTCTTTGGTGAATACTGATGCAAAGTACTCATTTAGCACCTCGCCCATTTCCTCTGGCTCCACACACAGATTCCCATCTCTGTCCTTGAGTGGGCCAACCCTTTCCCTGGTTACCCTCTTGCTCTTTATATATGTATAAAAAGCCTTGGGATTTTCCTTAATCCTGTTTGCCAATGACCTTTCATGACCCCTTTTAGCCCTCCTAACTCCTTGCTTAAGTTCCTTCCTACTGTCTTTATATTCTTCAAGTGCTTCGTCTGTTCCTAGCCTTCCAGCCCTTACAAATGCTTCCTTTTTCTTTTTGACTAGGCTCACAATATCCCGTGTTATCCAAGCTTCCGGAAACTTGCCAAACTTGTCTTTCTTCCTCACAGGAACATGCTGGTCCTGGATTCTAATCAGCTGACGTTTGAAAGACTCCCACATTTCAGATGTTGATTTACCCTCAAACAGCCGCCTCCAATCTAAATTCTTCAGTTCCTGCCTAAAATTGTTATAATTAGCCTTCCCCCAATTTAGCACCTTCACCCGAGGACTACTCTTATCCTTATCCACAAGTACCTTAAAACTTATGGAATTATGGTCACTACTCCCGAAATGCTCCCCCACTGAAACTTCGACCACCTGGCTGGGCTCATTCCCCAATACCAGGTCCAGAATAGCCCCATCCCTAGTTGGACTATCTACATACTGTTTCAAGAAGCCCTCCTGGATGCTCCTCACAAACTCTGCCCCATCCAAGCCCCTAGCACTAAGTGAGTCCCAGTCAATATAGGGGAAGTTAAAATCACCCACCACCACAACCCTGTTACCTTTACATCTTTCCAAAATCTGTCTACATATCTGCTCCTCTACCTCCTGCTGGCTGTTGGGAGGCCTGTAGAAAACCCCCAACATCGTGACTGCACCCTTCCTATTCCTGAGTTCCACCCATATTGCCTCGCTGCATGACCCCTCTGAGGTGTCCTCCCGCAGTACAGCTGTGATATTCTCCTTAACCAGTAATGCAACTCCCCCACCCCTTTTACATCCCCCTCTATCCGCCTGAAGGTTCTAAAGCCTGGAACATTTAGCTGCCAATCCTGCCCTTCCCTCAACCAAGTCTCTGTAATAGCAACAACATCATATTTCCAAGTACTAATCCAAGCTCTAAGTTCATCTGCCTTACCTGTTATACTTCTCGCATTGAAACAAATGCACTTCAGACCATCAGTCCCGCTGTGCTCAGCAACATCTCCCTGCCTGCTCTTCCTCTTAGTCCTACTGGCCTTATTTACTATGTCCTCCTCATTTATTTCACTAGCTGTCCTACTGCTCTGGTTCCCACCCCCCGCCCACACTAGTTTAAACCCTCCTGAATGACGCTAGCAAACCTTGCAGCCAGGATATTAGTGCCCTTCCAGTTTAGATGCAACCCATCCTTCTTGTACAGGTCCCATCTGTCCCTGAAGAGAGCCCAATGGTCCAGATATCTGAAACCCTCCCTTCTACACCAGCTGCTCAGCCACGTGTTTAGCTGCACTATCTTCCTATTTCTAGCCTCACTGGCTCGTGGCACAGGGAGTAATCCAGAGATTACAACCCTTGAGGTCCTGTTTTTTAACTTACCACCTAACTCCCTAAACTCCCCCTGCAGGACCTCATCACTCTTCCTGCCTATGTCATTGGTACCGATATGTACCACAACTTCTGGCTGTTCACCCTCCCCCTTCAGAATGCCCCCTGTCCGTTCAGAGACATCCTTTACCCTGGCACCAGGGAGGCAACATACCATCCTGGAGTCTCTTTCACGTCCACAGAAGCGCCTATCTGTGCCCCTGACTATAGAGTCCCCTATAACTATTGCTCTTCTGCGCTTTGTCCCTCCCTGCTGAACAACAGTGCCAGCCGTGGTGCTACTGCTCTGGCTGCTGCTGTTTTCTCCTGATAGGCCATCCCCCCCAACAGTATCCAAAACGGTATACTTGTTAGAGAGGGGGATAGCCACAGGGGATTCCTGCACTGACTGCCTGCCCCTTCTAGTGGTCACCCATCTATCTGCCTGCACTTTGGGTGTAACCACTTCTCTAAAACTCCTGTCTGTGACGCTTTCCGCCACCTGCATGCTCCTAAGTGCATCTAGTTGCCGCTCCAACCGATCCATGCGGTCTGTGAGGAGCTGCAACTGGGTACACTTCCTGCAGATGTAGTCGTCTGGAACGCTGGAAGTGTCACGGACTTCCCACATCTCACAGGTGAAGCACTTCACCCCTCTAACTGACATTTCTAGCACTAATCAGTTAATTAATATAAAATAAATAAATACTTATTAAATCCTTACTAAATTATGATACACTTAACTATATGGTCCCTCGTGCTAGATTTCTACTATCAATATTAAATGCTAACGAAATACAGTAATCTCCTCCCTCTGGTTTAGTTACTCTACTTATTAATTAGTTAATTAGTGTTTTAATCAATTTTTATCAGTTTTATTTTCAAATTCGGTACAGATTTCCTCCCAGCCAGTCAGGTCACAGCTTTCCTGTGACGTCACTTTTTCAGTTTTGTTTCCCCACCTGAGGTAATTTACCGCTCTGGAACTCCGCCCTCCGAGTCTGCTCCGAGAATCCCCGAGGTAAGTTTTTTTTATACTTACCGCTCTGGAACTCCGCCCTCCGAGTCTACTCCGAGAATCCCCGAGGTAAGTTTTTTATACTTACCGCTCTGGAATTCCGCCCTCCGAGTCTGCTCCGAGAATCCCCGAGGTAAGTTTTTTTATACTTACCGCTCTGGAACTCCGCCCTCCGATAGTAGCAGTCTGCTGTTACTATCCCTATACTATTGATGTTACAAATGCTTTGATATCATTTGACTAGATTTTAAATATGGATAAATGTCTTCCTGAGTACAACTTCTTCCAACCTAAATAGCAGTTTGTAGAAGTTTAGTTTAGTTTAGAGATACAGCACTGAAACAGGCCCTTCGGCCCACCGAGTCTGTGCTGACCATCAACCACCCATTTATACTAATCCTACACTAATCCCATATTCCTACCACATCCCCACCTGTCCCTATATTTCCCTACCACCTACCTATACTAGGGGCAATTTATAATGGCCAATTTACCTATCAACCTGCAAGTCTTTTGGCTGTGGGAGGAAACCGGAGCACCCGGGGAAAACCCACGCAGACACAGGGAGAACTTGCAAACTCCACACAGGCAGTTCCCAGAACTGAACCCGGGTCGCTGGAGCTGTGAGGCTGCGGTGCTAACCACTGCGCCACTGTGCCGCCCTGTTGAGAATAATCTATGTTGTTGGAAACATACTCTGCCAGAGTTACCCAGCTCCATCAACACATTTACAGTTTGATTCACCTCTCCCACGGGATGTGGAATCGAGCGTTTAAGTGGTCAACTTAAGCTTCTGAAAGCAAACAAACAAAATTGAGGTCTGTTCCATGTGGTGCATAAAATGATGACTGTCCAAAAGCCTTTATTTACATAACATGACATCAGCGGTCATGTGTAGGCAAGCCACAGTGTACAAAGATATTTATCCAAACATCCCCCTTTTCATAAAAAAAGTTTGTTCCTGTCCTTTCAACTGTGTCTGTATCAATACATGCATTTCACATATAAGCTTTAAAGCGTTCAGGTCATTTTATGGTATGCATGCGATTTGTTGTTGGCTGTTTGTCTGGTGACTACTGGTTCCTTGAGTGATATTGCTGGTGTTTCTTCTCTGGGGAATGTTGTTGCTGTGATAAGTGTTGCTGTGGTGATAGTTGCTGTTCATCTGTTGCGCTGGTTGGAGTACGGTTGACCACTGGGACTGATGGTCTTTCAGTTTCTTGTTCAGTTGGTGAACTCAGATCGTTCTCATCAGCCTTTTGCTGTGAAGGAGCAACTTCTTTGGTTGAACGTAGGTGTCTGCGGTTGCAATAATGGATCTGGTCGTTCACTTTCAGCTTGTATGATTGAGGTGACAACTTCTTCATACCAGTCCCAAGTTGCCAAGTGGGCTCATTTTTCTTAAGTGCGTTGAATGTTTGCACTCTGACCGGCTGTCAAACTCTCAGCTCTGGCAATGATTTGGCAGTTTTATCAAAGTGACATTTGACTTTCTGTTGTTTCACTATGATCTTGTCTCTCACACCTGTTACTGCTTCTGGCTTCAGTAGTTTCTTAGCTGTTGGACAGTCGTCTGATTGCGGCATGACATTAGTCACTGGACTGGACTACTTTCCACGCCTTCAGTAGGCGTGTTTCTCCTTCTGGTGCGGGGAGGGGGGGTATCCCGGCTCAGCCTTTTAGAGCCTCCCTTCGCAATCCTACGTTGTTCTGGAAAGGAAATGCCTGGCGCCGGGATCACGGTCCCTTTAAAGACTGCGATCCCGCCTCCAAGAGCTGCCAGCCAATCACATGGCTGGCAGCTGAGCAATATTGGTAGCACCACTGGGAGCGATGGCCACTGCCGGTACTGCAGAGGCATTGGACCTAGGCCCAGCGCTAGAAGCCCAGACCTGAGGTAAGTGAGGCGGGATTGCCGGGGCCAGTCCAGAAGGCCCCAATGAGGGTGGGTGGGTGGGGGTGCAGGGTGGTTGTGAAGTGCAGGGGGAGGGATGTCCAGGTGGGTGCAGTTTTTGCAAATGGGGGTCCTCCGTGGGACAAGGATTGCCCACATAGGAGGGACAACCACCCCCCCCCCCCCCCCCATGCCCGCAGGGAGGACACCTCGTATTTATAAGCCATCTCCCCGAGTGGCAGAGACATCCCTTGCCACTGGTTACATCCCAGTGGAGGGAGGAAGAGGCCTTTAAGTGGCCTCTGGGTGGGAACATCGTCAACCTATCCTGCTTCCGACAAAATTGCTTGGAGATGAGGACATGCTGGGCCCACCACCCCCTGCCTCCTGTTGCGATTTTATGGGCCCCCCCGCTTCCGACCCTGTCTCATGAGGGTCGATAAAGTCCAGCCCTAAGATTGCCTTGTACACATCTGTGCTGGATCCAGTAGATTTCTTGATGATCCTTTTGGCAATTTTCACCACTACCTCAGACTTTCCCAATCGTTCATGAAGCATCTGAATTCTTCACTCATGAACTAAGGGCCATTATCGCTCATCACAGTGTCGGGAATGCCATGATGACTGGAGTATGCTTTCAGGTGTTCTGTGATCTCACTGGTAGTCATTGACATCAGCTGGTCTAATTCCTAGTAGTAGTCGACTGTGAAGCAGTTCCAGTGAGAGTGAAGTGATCTACTTCATCCATGGGCTGTCTGGGATATTGTGACTCATGGGGGGCTCTTTAGCTTCCTCAGCTTGATATTCATTGCAAGCACTGCACTGGCTGATGTAGTCCTTAATCTCATTGCTCATGTTTGACCAGTACAGCACTTCTCTTGTCTTCCTCAGACTAGATTCGATTCCTTGATGGCTTGTTTGGACGTGCTTCAGTATTTCTTTTCTCATCTCTTTAGGGATAATGACCCTAGTCCCTTTGTATAAGATGCCATCTTGGGCAGTCACTTCATCTGTGTATACCCAATACTCTCTTACAGCAACAGGTGTGTCCTTGATGGTTTCAGACCATCCTTTTATCACAACCTCCTGTAGCACTTGAAGATTGCATCTTGTTTGTCAGATTCAGTGTCTCTGCTGGGTTGATGACTTCCAGAGCATGTTATGCTGCTGCTTCTTGTTGAATCTGTACTCGCATCATCAATGTCCGTCAAAGGCAGTGCAGCTTTTGACAACATGTTGGCAATGTACATCTGCTTCCCTTGCGTACTTCACTTCCAAGTGATATTTGGTACAAAGGAAGTAGCACCCTTTGCAAACGCTTTGGAGCTGATCGAAGCAATTTGAGAAGGATGCTTTGAAATGGCTTGTAGTCAGATTCTACCAACACTTTCTGTCTCTCAGACAGGTACTGGTTGAAATGCTGACAAGCAAAGACGATAGCTAGACACTCTCAAACTGTACATAGTGTCATTCAGTTTGTTTTAATGCTCTGGATGCAAAAGCAACTGTCCTTGCTGCATGAAGGTTGCTTCAAGTCCTTTTTCACTGGCATCACGCTGCAGGGTGACCTCCTCGGTGATGTCATAGTACTTCAGCACTGGTTTTGTCGCCGTTAGTTGTTTGATGCAAGTGAAAGCTGCTTCTTGTTCTGTGCCCCAATACCACTGAACATCCTTTGCAGTGAGCTTGAGTAGAGGTTTGCACTCTGACAACAGATTGGGCAAGAACTTGGATAAGTAGTTCACAAATCCAACAGATTGTTGGACTGCCTTCACATCGGTTGGTTGCTGCATCTCCACTACAGCTCACACCTTATCAGAATCATGGGCAAAGTCCTTTAGACGTCAGTACATGCACTATGTACTTGTCTTCAGACATCTTCGGCTGCAGCTTTTTCTCATTCAGCTTCAGTTTCATCTGGCGAGCTCTGTCCAGCATTCCGATCGTGGTTTGCGATGGCGTCTTCCATCGTATCTCCACATCCATAGACTAGGAGATCATTCATGATTGCTTCCACTCCTGGTAGACCACTGCCTACCCTATTCTGTCTGCGTTGGTACTCTTCTGGAGCAGTAGAAATACCAAACAGCATGTGCAACTATCTATACCTCTCAAATGGTGTCCAGAATGTAGTCAGAAAGCTGCTGCTTTCATCCATCCATCGTCACTTGCCAGTATCCATTCTTAGCATCTAGGGTAGGAAAGATCTTTGCCTTGGCAAGTTGAGGTGGAATCTCTTCAGTGGTTGGTATAGGGTAATGAGATCTCTTCAAAGCTTTATCGAGGTCCTTTGGATGTAAACACACTTACAACTTTCCAGGTTTTTTTCACTGCTGCCATGCTGCTAATCCAGTCTGTAGGAGTTGTCACTTTCTTGATTACTCCCATCTTTTCAAGCTCCTCTATCTTGTCTTTCAGGCTGGTCTTGAGGGCTGCTGGAACTCTCCTCGGAAGATGTTGAGTTGGCCTCACACTTTCATCTACTTTGAGATGATATTCACCAGGAATGCATCCAAGACTTGTGAAAGTATCTTTGTAATCCGTCTGGATTTGTTCAGTCGTCAATGACTTGGTGTTATGTGAAACACTGCAAATCTCTTCTGGTGCATGGAGGGTTACCAGTCCAAGCTTTTGACTTGCTTCATCTGAGATGGGGGGAGTTTGCTCAGTGTCTACTATTTGAACTGAAGTTCTTCTTTCTCCCCATTGCATTGGACTCTCAGCTTAGTTTGTCCTCTTGGGCTGAGCATCGTTCTATCATAGAGCCTCAACTTTACCTTCGACAGCTTCATATTTGGATCACCATCTTGAGCAATTTCACACAAGTCTTTGAAGCTCATGATATTTCATGTAGGACCAATGTCTATCTGACAGCTCACATCAGCTTGATGCTCTCCTTCTGCAGCCATCATTCCAACTGTCGCAAACCATTTTCTACCTTAAGACTTGACAGCATCAACATGTTCTAGGGTGTATTGTCATGCCTACACAATCCAAACTTATGAACTATAAAATGAACTTATGAAGTAAACACAAAATAGATACTTCTCTTGCAAACAAAATGGAATAAGAGGTCAGATGACCCTTCCTTTCTGGCCAATACAAGAGCCCTGAGCTAATTTTCATGTCTGGACAAGTCCTGGAGAAGTCATTAAAATAAAAATGACGTTCTGGACACATCCCTGAGAAATGCAAACAACCTTTTCTGTGGAAATGGCTACTTCTCGCCAACTGATTGGGTTAACAATGATGTTGCAGCCTTTTTGACTCCAAGCTCAAGTTCCAAAGAATGGGTGTGAAAAGCCCTACTTTATCAAGGTGAGATAAAGATGAGTGACACCCGGACTCCATTGTCTCACAACAGTCTCACCATTGGAAACCATTTATGGGGACAATGGAAAGAGAAACTATGGTCACATGACAGAAATCAGGTTTCTAATAAGGAGCTTTAATAAAGGTATACTCTGGGCAGACAAAGAAGATCCATCTATGCCATGAAAGAGACAAGACCCTGCCTAAGATTACAAGCTTTGAACTACATGTAGGTAGCGATAAGAGTTTGGCCTTGAATTTCCTACCTGAGAAATTGTACCAAGACTTTGCATTGACCTTTGGCTCGAATATAAAAAGAGCAGTCTGCAACAGCGCATCCATCTTTCTGAACCTCCCAAGTCTTTCTTCAGTGAGCAAGGGAAAAGATCATAGGCCTGCATCGTTTCAAGTCTTTACCCCAGGGAAAAGAAAGTTTAACAGAGAACACTTTTAAATCATCAGATCTAATGCCTGTTATCTTTATAATCTCTATCTTTTCTTGAGTGTGTGTGTATGAGTGTGAGAGTGTGTGCTGTTGCGAATATTTTGGGTGTTGTATAATAAACATTTATCTTTCTTTTAGACTTAGAGAAAACCTGTCATTTGTCTGTTCTTGACAATTAAAGCACTCGGGTTAAAAAAACACTTTTTAAAAAAAAACGCTGCCTTCGGTCAGTTGAGAGATGAAAAAAGGGGGAACCATCCCTATCATCTCTCACCTGTCCATAACAGTAGATTGATTTGTCAGTAACATCATCCAACAACTTTACAGGCTTGTTTTTCTTCTTTCTAGCAAAACATTTGCGTGCAAAGTGGTTCAGCTTCTTGCAGTTAGAGCATTGCTTTCCCCACACTGGACATGCTTCCTTTTCCTTCTTGTGGTTTCCCCCACAGTATTTACATCCAGTACTCTGGCCTTGCTTTTTCTGCTGGCCTTTCTGAAAGTTGTCCTTCCTTCTCATGATTGGCTTGTTCTTAGATGACTTGGACTCCCTCTCAGTATAGTGTACAGCCTCGTCGGTTCTCCCATCAATACTCTTCAGCTCTTGATTAGCCTTCTCAGAGCTTCTGCACAAGTCAGTGGCTTTCTTGAGTGTCAGCTTCTTTGCTCTCAACAGATGTGCTCTCACAGCAAGATCTGTTTTTCCTAAGACAATCCTATCTCTGATGAGATCATCCTTCAGTTGCTGAAACTCACAAGACTCAGCTAGACGTCTCAGTACAATCACATTCTGATCAATATTCTTCTGCTCTTCCTGAGCTCTAGTGTTAAACACATAGTGCTGATAAATGATATTAGTAGAGCTCAAAGTGGGTCTTCAAGGCCTCCAAAATCTCACAAGTCTTGCTTTTCTTCTCAGTGAGATCTGGGGTGCAATACAGTTTATAACATTCCTTCCCATCAATGATAAGAGCTACTCTTAGCTGTCCAACTCTATGGCAATCTGTTAATTCTGCCATTGAGAGTGGAAGAATTGCCAATTCCCCTTCAAATCTCCCTTCATGTCCATAGGAGCAGGAAAATTACATCGGAAAATTTGAAGGCATAATGACTTATCTAGCTGTCAGTGTCCTGTGCAAAGTTGCAGATAGGAGATTTTTTTAAAAACTTAAAACTTTTCCTGCTGAAACTCCATGGGGCCTAATTATTCTCTGATGTTTTGCACATCTGCCAGCTGTCCTAAAGCTATCAAAATCCTCTCAAATCCCAGTTACTCACTTCTGACACCGTGTTCCATGTGGTGCATCAAATGACTACTGCCCAAAAGTCTTTATTTACATACCATGACATCAGAGGACACGTGTACAGAAAATCACACTGTACAAAGGTACTTATCCAAACAAGACCCAACTTTAGAGCTAATCAGTATCCCAATATCAACAGTTCCAAACAGTCGCATATGGAATTGAATCTCGAAGAACTTATTTTGCAATCTAGAATCTGGATTGGAATTGCTTAGAACATAAAAACATAAGAAATAGGAGCTGGAGTAGGCCTTTCAGCCGCTCAAGCCTGCTCCGCCATTCAGTAAGATCATGGCTGATTTGATTGTGGCCTTAACTCCACTTTTCTACCTGCCTCCCATAACCCTTGCCTCCCTTGTCAATCAAAAATCTGTCTAACTTAGCGTTGAATTTATTCAATGACCCAGCCTCCACTGCTCGCTGGGGAAGAGAATTCTGAACACTAACAACCCTCTGAGAGAAGAAATTCCTCCTCATCTCCATCTTAAATGGGAGACCCCTTAATTTGAAACTGTGCCCCCTAGTTCCAGACTCTCCCATAAGGGGAAACATCCTCTCAGCATCTACCCTGTCAAGCCCCTCAGAATCTTATATGTTTCAATAAGATCACCCTCATTCTTCTGAACTCCAATGAGTATAGGCCCAACCTGTTCAACCTTTCCTCATAAGACAAACCCCTCATCCCAGGAATCAGCTGAGTGAAACTTCTCTGAATTGCTTCCAATGCAAGTATGTCCCTCCTTAAATAAGATGATCAAAACAGTACACGTACTCTAGGTATGGTCTCACCAATGCCCTGTACAGTTGTAGCAAGACTTCCCTACTTTTATACTACATTACCCTTGCAATAATGACCATCTGCCTTCCTAATTACATGCTGTACCTGCATGATGATGTTTTGTGATTCATGTACAAGGACACCCAGGTCCCGCAGTCTCTCTCCATTTAAATAATCTGCTTTTCTGTTCTTCCTGCCAAAGTGGACAACCTCACATTTTCCCACATTATACTCCATCTGCCAAATTTTTGCCTACTCAGTTAACCTATCTATATTCCTTTACAGACTCTTTGTATCCTCCTCACAGTTTGCTTTCCTACCTATCTTTGTATCGTCAGCAAATTTGACAACAATACAATCAGTCCCTTCATCCAAGTCATTCATATCGATTGTAAATAGTTGAGGCCCCAGCACTAATCCCTGTGGCACTCCACTAGTTACAGTTTGCCATCCTGAAAATGACCCATTTATCCCATTTCTCTGTTTTCTGTTAGTTAACCAGTCCTCTATCCATGCTAATATATCACCACCAACACCATGAGCTCTTATCTTGTGGAGTAACCTTTTATTTGGCAATACAAATACGCTACATCTACTGGCACCCCTTTATCCACCCTGCTTGTCACATCCTCATTAGTGGAGGCAGTGGCATAGTGGTAATGTCACTGGATTAGAAATCCAGAGGCCCAGGCTAATTCCCTGGGGACAGGGGTTCAAATCCCACCATGGCAGCTGGTGGAATTTAAATTCAATTAATTAATAAAAAATCTGGAATTGAAAACTACTCTCAGTAATGGTGCCATGAAACTATCATTGATTGCCATAAAAACCCATCTGGTTCACTAATGTCCTTTAGGGAAGGAAATCTGCTGTCCTTACCTGGTCTGGTCTACATGTGACTCCAGACCCACAGCAATGTGGTTGACTCTTAACTGCCCTCTGAAATGGTCCAGCAAGCCACTCAGTTGTCAAGAGCAATTAAATATGGGCAACAAATGCTGACCTTGCCAGTGACGTCCACATCCCATGAAAGAATTTTAAAAATCCTCAAAGAACTCCAGATTTGGGAAGCATGATTTCCCTTTCACAAAACCATGTTGATTCTGCCTGATTGTATTGTGATTTTCTAGATGTCCTGCTACTCCCTCTTTAATAATGGATTCTAGCATTTTCCCAATGACAGATGTTAGGCTAATGGGCCTATAGTTTCCTGATTTCTGCCTCCCTCCTTTCTTGAACAGAGATGTTACATTTGTGGTTTACCAATCCACTGGGACCTTTCCAGAATCTAGGGAATTTTGGAAGATTACAACCAATGCATCCATTATCTCTGCAGCCACTTCCTTTAAGACCCTTGGATACAAGCCTTAAGGTCCAGGGTACTTGTCAGCCTTTAGTCCCATTGGTATTCCCATTACTTTTTCTCTTGTGGTAGTGATTGATTGATTGTTTTAAGTTCCTCCCTCTCTTTTGCCTCCTGATTTTCTACTATTCCTGGGATGCTCTTTGTGTCTTCTACTGTGCAGATGGACACAAAATAATTGTTCAAAGACTCTGCCATTTCCTTGTTTCCTATGATTAATTCCCCAGTCTCATCCTCTAAGGGACCAATGCTCATTTTAGCTACTATTTTCCTTTTTATACATTAATAGAAGCTTTTAATGTCTGTTTTTATTATTCTTGCTGGCTTTCTTTCATACTCCAATTTCTCCTTTTTTTTAGTCATTCTTTGCTGGTTTCTAAAATATTCCCAATCTTCTGGCCTGCCACTAATCTTCCTATGTCTTTTGTTTCAATTTGATACCACTCTGAACTTCCTTAGTTAGCCACGGATAGTGGATTCTTCTGGTGGAGTCTTTCTTCCTCAATGGAATATATCTTTGTTGAGAGTTATGAAATATTTCCTAAATCTCTTCCACTGCTTCTCTACCATCTTACCTTTTAACCAATTTTCCCAGTCCACCTTAACCAACTCTATCTTCAAACCTTTATAATTGACTTTATTTAATTTTAAGACACTAGTTTTGGTCCCACATTTCTCACCCTCAAACTGAATGTGAAATTCTATAATGTTGTGATCGCTTTTGCCTAGTGGATCTATTACTATGAGGTCTTTAATTAATCCTGTCTCATTACAGTTTACCAGGTCCAAAATAGCCTGGTCCCTGGTTGGTTCTAGAATGTATTGTTCTAAGAAACTGTCCTGAATACACTCTATGAACTCATCCTCCAGGTTACTTTTGCCAATTTGATTTGTCCAATCGATGTGAAGATTAATGTTACCACAATTATTGCTGTACCTTTCTTGCAAGGCCCCATTATTTCTTAATGTATACTCCATCTTACTTTGTAGCTACTGTTAGGGGACCTATAAACTACTCCCACCAGTGACTTTCCTTTTTTATTTCTTATCTCCACTCAATTTGAGTCGACATCTTGAGCTTCTGCACCAAGATCCTTTCTGAGTATTGTACTGATTTTATCCTTTATTAACGAAGCTACCCCACTTCCTTTTCCTTTCCTCCTGTCCTTCCAAAATGTCAAATACCCTTAAATATTCAGGTCTCAGCCTTGGTCACCTTGCAACCATGTCTCTCTAATGGCTATCATATACTCATTTATTTCTATTGGTGCTATCAATTCATCCATCTTGTTATGACCACTGTGAGCATTCAGATAAAGAGCCTTCAATTCTGTCGTTTTACCCTTTATGCCTACTCTGACCTTATTTGCTGGTGCACTGTTGTGTTTATATGCTCTGTCCCTTCCTGTTACATTCTGTTTCTCATAACCCGTATCATTACTGTTATGACCAGGTGAGAAAGAGGTCTAGAGTTCCCTTTCAGCCTTCACCTGGTCTTACCGTAACAGGGTTTTATTTTAAACAAACCTTTGTTAGCTCCACTTGGGTGAATCTTTGTTCACTGCTTTTCAATTATAAGGCAAAGAAACCAGCATAAACAGGCTTTCTCAGGTTTAAAGAAGAAAAGTTGAAATTTATTAAACTTGAACTTAAACTCTAATTCGGTTAACACCTATGGATACACGATGTGCCCATGCTAGCATGCATATGTGGTACACACATGCAAATAGAGACAGAAATGTGCAGAAGAAAAATAAAGTAGAAAAGTTTGAGGCAATATCTAAAGAGTTTTTGTTACGGTTCTTCGAGCTCACTGTGGTGTCCTTGATTGTAGGTAGATCTTGCTTTTCATTGGGGCTCAGTATTCTTCTTAGACCTTGTTCACTGTAGGAGATTTTTCTCTCTTGGTGTTCATGTGTCTTCAGTGGATTCAGAGGCTTGTGAGAAAGAGATGGGAGCAGACGGGAGAGAGATCTCAGTCCAGGAGCAAACAAACACTCTGAGTTCAAACTCTCTGTGACCAGTTCAAAAGAAAACCCTGTAACAGTCAGGTAGTCATGTGACCAGCTGGGCTAACCAGTCCTGGCCCTTGTATCCTCCTTAGCAGGCCCTGGAATGCGCTTCCTCACCTTCGATGCCGGTTAGTCTGTAAATGTTTTTTTTCCAGCTATAGCTGGTCTGTTTAACAAGTCATTTCCTCGCTCCAACAACAGTTAAAAATCAATGTTCATAACAAAATTGACGTGCCTCATTCTTGGCAGGTGGGGGCCTAGCATGACATTACCCTGCACAATTTCCTTGTCCTTTCTCTTTTAACTTTCCAAATCTCCCCTCACGTGAACCCTCCCCTCCCACGACTTAGTTTAAAGCACAAAATAGCATAGTGTTTCATCTTTTAATCATAGTCTACCTTAAAATGGATTGTTTTTGATGTCCAAAGTGAAGATTTTGTATTACACACTTTATGTTAACTGATGTGTTCTGATGAATGATTTTTGACCTGAAACGTTAACTCTGGTTCTCCCTCCACTAATGCTGCCTGACCTGCTGAGTGTTTCCAGCATATTCTCTTCTTATTTCATTTTATATAGACAATCTGTTCAGAATGCTCACAAAAGCTGTGAGAGATAAATGTTGTGATCCTCAGTGATTAGAGAAAATATGGTGTTGATCTTTGGAGCACTTGGACAAATTTTCACCTTGAGTTCAGACAGGATGTACCAGAGTTCCCCAGCTCCATCAACACATGTATGATTTGATTCCTGTCTCCCACAGACTGTGGGATTGAGAGTTTAGGGAACCGACTTAAGTTTCTGAAAACAAACAAAATTGAGGCCCAACTTTAAAGTTAATCAGTATTCCAATACTCAGCAGTTCCAAACAGTCGCATATGGAATTGAATCTCAAGGAATTAATTTAGCAAACTTGAATCTGGTTGGAATTGCCCAGTTACTTCAGCCTCTAAAAAAATCATATACCAGCATATATCAGAACAATTCAACACGAGGTTCAAAGTCCATTTTCCATGCATCATTTTCTCTTTTACACTCGTTCCTTTATTGCATTCAGTATGTAAATGCATAGGGTAACCTGAAACTACACTTTCTCACGGAGACAAGGAAGCAGCCACTGAAGGAGCTTATATGGAGACCAGAGGAATAATATCCTATCTTATAATGGCTGAGCATATAAAAGTCAATATATTAATTTGTTTTATGAATTCGATAGGAATGGGAAAGAGATTATGCTTAGGAAGTATTTTTTTTATCCGTTCATGGGATATGGGCATCGCTGACAAGGCCAGCATTTATTGCCCATCCCTAATTGCCCTTGAGAAGGTGGTGGTGAGCTGCCTTCTTGAACTGCTGAAGTGGGTAGGTACATCCACAGTGCTGTTAGGAAGGGAGTTACAGGATTTTGTCCCAGCGACAGTGAAGGAATGGCTATATAGTTCCACGTCAGGGTGATATGTGGCTTGGAGGGGAACCTTGAGTTGGCGTTGTTCCCATTCATCTGCTGCCATTATCCTTCTAGGTGGTAGAGGTTGCAGGTTTGGAAGGTGCTGTCGACAGAGCCTTGGTGCATTGCTGCAGTGCATCTTGTAGATGGTACGCATTGCTGCCACTGTGCGTCGGTGGTGAAGAGAGTAAATGTTTGTGGATGGGGCACCAATCAGGCGGGCTGCTTTGTCCTGGATGGTGTTGAGCTTCTTGAGTGCTGTTGGAGCTGCACCCATCTAGGTGAGTGGAGAGTATTCCATCACACTTGTTACGACCAGGTGAGAAAGGGGTCTAGGGGTCCCTATCAGCCTTCACCTGCTCTTACTGTAATAGCGTTTTATTTTTAAACACACTGTGTTTTTAGCTTTCCCTTGCTGAATCCTTGTTCACTGTTTTACAATTGTAAGGCAAAGAAACCAGCACATACAGGTTTTCTTAGGTTTAAAGAAGAAAGGTTGAAATTTAATAGACTTAAACTTAAGCTTTAATTCGATTAACACCTACGGATACACGACGCACCCACGCTAGCATGCATACGTGATACACACATACAGATAGAGACGGAAAAGAGCAGAAGAAAAATAAAGTGGAAAAGTTTGAGGCAATCTCTGAAGAGGGTTTTTGTTATGGTTCTTCAAGCTCACTTTAGAGTCCCTGATTGTAGGTAGATCCTGCTGTTTGTTGTGGCCCAGTATTATTCTTAAGCCTTGTTCGCTGTCGGAGACCTTTCTCTCCTGGGGTTCATGTGCCTTCAGTGGATTTGGAATTCCGTGAGAAAGAGATGGGAGTAGACAGGAGAGGCTGTTGCATGCCAGCCAGGAGAGGTCTTTTCAGTCCAGGAGCAAACAGACACTCTGAGTTCAAAATGTTTGTACAATTCAGAAAAATCCAGGCTGCCAGGCAGGTTAGTCATGTGACTAGCTGGTCTGACCATGTCTGTTTGTGGATTGTCTGGTCTTAGCGGACCCTAGAATGTCTCTTCTTATACACAATACCTGGTGCTCAAAGTCCATTGTGGGTTAAATTGGAGCAGGGAATAGCCCCTTTGTCCTTCTAAGCACTGGCTGTTCGTATGCAAAAATGTTTTTCCAGCCAAGGGCCTGGTGATTTTTTAAACAAGTCCTTTCTTCACTTCAGCAACAGATTGAAATTTAATGTCCATCTGGCAAAATTAATATGCCTCATTCTTGGCAGGTGGGGGTCTAGCATGACACACTCTTGACTTGTGCCTTGTAGATGGTGGACTGGCTTTGGGGAGTCAGGAGGTGAGTTACTCGCCGCAAGATTTCTAGCCTCTGACATGTTCTTCTAACCACAGTATTTATATGGCTACTCCAGTTCAGTTTCTGATCAATGGTAACTGCCAGGTTGTTGATAGTGGGGGATTCAGTGATCATAATGCCATTGAATGTCAAGGGCAGATGGTTAGATTCTCTTTTGTTGGAGATGGTCATTGCCTGGCACTTGTGTGGTACAAATGTTACTTCCCATTTATCAGCTCAAGCCTGATATTGTCCAGGTCTTGCTGCATTTCTACACAGACTACTTCAGTATCTGAGGAGTCGCAAATGGTTGTGGTGCTACGAACCACTCTTGGTGGTGGGCATTGAAGCCCCCCAACCAGAGTATATTCTGTGCCCGTGCGACCCTCAATGCTTCTTCCAATTGGTGTTCAACATGGAGGAATACTGATTCATCAGCTGAGGGAGGGTGGTAGGTGGTATTCAGCAGGAAGTTTCCTTGTCCATGTTTGACCGGATATGGTGAGACTTCACGGAGTCTGGAGTCAATGTTGAGGACTCCCTCCCGAATCTGGTGCCGCCATCTCTGGTGGGTCTGTCTTGCCAGTGGGACAGGACATACCCAGGAATGGTGATGGTGATGGTCTGGGACATTAGATGTATGGTATGTTTCAGTGAATATGACTATGTCAGGCTGTTGCTTGATTAGTCTGTGGGACAGCTCTCCCAATTTTACCACAAGCCCCAGATGTTAGTAACGAGGACTTTGCAAGGTCGACAGGACTGGGTTTGCCGTTGTTGTTTCCGGTGCCTAGATCGATGCCGGGTGTTCGTCTGGTTTTATTTCTTTATAACTTTTGTGTAGTGGTTTTGTACAACTGAAAGGCTTGCTAGATCATTTCAGAGGGCATTTAAGAG
Organism: Heterodontus francisci; assembly: GCF_036365525.1. Lineage (NCBI taxonomy): Eukaryota > Metazoa > Chordata > Chondrichthyes > Heterodontiformes > Heterodontidae > Heterodontus > Heterodontus francisci. Next base: position 87,393,760 of record NC_090379.1, on the reverse strand, counting down.
TCAACTCCATTGTTGTGGGTCTGGAGTTACATATAAATCAGGCAGGTAAGGATAGAAGATTTCCTTCCCTAAAGGACATTAGTGAACCAGATGGGGTTTTACGAAAATCAATGTTAGTTTCATGGGCACTATTCCAGAGACTAGCTTTCAACTCCATACTACTAACAAAACACCATTTGGCCTTTGCTGCATTTTAATTCCTGCATGTTTCTCACAAGTTTGCCATTTTATTTGATACAGGAAACCTGATGGTATTATGGTCAACATGCCGCACATCAGTATTCAAGTCTGTCACAAACCGTTTCATCAAAAACCTGGCCTGTGCTGGAATCTGTGCAAGTGTTTTTTGTGTGCCTTTCGATATCATCCTGAGTGCCAGTCCACACTGCTGCTGGTGGATCTACACCCTGCTCTTCTGTAAAATTATCAAATTCTTGCACAAAGTCTTCTGCTCGGTCACCGTTCTCAGCTTTACTGTCATTGCACTTGACAGGTAGGTTATTACCAGACTGCTATAATACACCATCACACTCACAATGGAGTCTCTCAGTAACTCTGTATAAGGCAAAGGAGTTGTAGTAATAAATTAATTTCGGCTGAATGAGGAAAATATTGTGTAATATAATCAAAGATCAAATCAATATGTATGGGTAGATTCTTTTCTGATAATTATCTTGATATAATAGAGTTTCATTAAAACATTAATTTTAAAAAACTCTACCGTAGTTATAAACTGATGATGTGTTCATTTTAATTCATAATGATTGTATTTACAATTTTTGTGGTTGTGAGCTGCTGTTGAAATAGATGTGGTATTATTCGATGGGCTAAGGTTTTCTGATAATTATCAAAAAGTAAATAGAGGGTACATCATAGGCAGCTGTGGCCTGCAGTAAATATCTGTTTAATTGAGGCTGGCCAGAAACCTTACAAGGTATGAAATCATGAGTGAAATGTGTTAATGTTGTGAGTGGAATTATTTACTAGATGTCAAGGTGTTAATCAGTAGTTGCTTATCATAAAATTAAACTGACAAGTGTTCATCAGAATTGTTAGCTCTTCAACATGCTGCCTTTGCTTGGAGTGAACTGTTACTTAGTCCACTGCTCAACACTGGCAGCTAGTGATGGTAAATTAAAAAAGGGACCCAAAATGGAAACACAAATGTCTTTATGAACTTAATACTATGGATAATATATTAAAAATCTTACACCTGCATGTGCTTACTTGCTATAAAACTGTACTTCCTATTGTCATGTGTTGTCACATTTGTGTGTCAACTTTTTCCACTATCCATTGTTATGTGCACATTTATATTGGAAACTTCCTGTGCAACTTTTCTAAAGGCTGCGTTTGCTGACAATGCTACCACTAGGTGGCGCTGCAGTGGCACACACGCAAATGCAGCATGTGCCACTAAAACGTCACAGTCTGCGACTTCAGGCAGCTGCCAGGACTAAAGATGGCGCTGCTCAAATAATCACACGAAGGCAACCTTACCTAAACACATGGCAGCACACAATGGCGGGAGGGAGAGAGCGAGCGAGCCAGCGGGCCGGGGTTGGGGTGGGGGGTTAGGGTGGGAGCGGAATGTGCTGTGGGGGGTGGTGGGAGTGGAGCGGGCCGGTGGTGGTGGGAGGGGGTTGGGAGCGGGCTGGGGACGTGGGGGGGGGTGGTGGGGAGCGGACGGGGGCGAGCGAGCGGGCTGGGGATGGTGGGGGGAGCAGAGCGGCCGGAAAGAGTGGAGCGGCCGGAGAGAGCAGCGAGGGGAGGAGCGGAGGGGCCGGAGACAGCAGCGAGGGGGGTGGGGGGGAGTGGAGGGGCCAGAGAGAGGAGCGAGGGGGGGGAGCGGAGGGGCAGAGGCCGACCAGGCACATTGCCCGAAGATACACACGTCACGCTATGACGTCATCGGCGCATGCGCTAACCGGTCCTGGCAAGTCGGAACGCAGCGCATGCGCAGAGAGCGGAAACCCGTCTGCGCTTGCTGGGAGGTTTGCTAGTGCCGCTGGGGTTGCTGGGGAGGGGTGGGGTGGGGTTTAAACTAATTTGGCAGGGGGGTGGGAAACGGAGTGAAGGTACAGTAGGGGGTGATGCACAGTCAAATCTAGAAGAGAAACTGAGTCAGTCTGGAAGGCAGAGCAAATCTAGACCTGTTCAGGCAAAAGTGGAAAATGCAAGGCTGGATTGCATCTATTTTAATGCAAGCAGTCTTACTAGTAAGGCAGATGAATTGAGGGCATTGATTAGCACATGGGATGATGATATTATTGCTATCACAGAGCCATGGTTGAGGGAGGGGCAGGGAAATATTCCAGGGTATAGAATCTTCAGGTGAGACAGGGGAGGGGGTAAAAGAGGGGGTGGCACTGCACTGTTGATCAAGCAGTCAATTACTGCAGGAAGGAGGGATGATATCTTAGAAGGTTCCTCAAATGAGGCCATAGGAGTAGAACTTAAAAACAAAAAGGGGGCAATCACTTGGCTGGGAGTGTACTACAGACCTCCAAACAGTCAGGGAGAGATAGAGGAACAGATATGTAGGCAAATCTCAGAGGTGTAAAAATAATAGGGTAATAATAGTAGGGGATTTCAACTTCCCCAATATCAACTGGGATAGACTTAGTGCAAAAGTCTTAAAGGGGGCGGAATTCTTAAAATGCATACAGGAGAGCTTTTTGAGCTAGTACATAGAAAGCCCGACAAGAGAAGGGGCAGTAGTGGACCTAATCGTAGGGAATGAAGCCAGACAAGTGGTAGAAGTGTCAGTGGGGGAGCATTTCGGGGATAGTGACCATAACTCTAAGACTTGAGGCAGTTATGGAAAAGGATAAAGATGGACTGGAAATAAAGGTAATGAATTGGGGGAAGGTCGATTTCAATATGATAAAACAGGGTTTGGCCAAAGTGGATTGGGAGCAGCTACTTGTAGGAAAGTCTACATCAGACCAGTGGGAGTCATTCAAAGAAGAAATAGTGAGAGTTCAGAGCCAACATGTACCCGTTAAGGTGAAGAGTAGGACCAACAAGTCTAGGGAACCCTGGATGTCGAGGGATATAGAGGATTGAATCAGGAAAAAAAAGGAGGCTTATGGCAGATTCAGAGCACTGAAAACAACAGAGGCACTAGAGGGGAATAGAAAGTGTAGGGGGGGGGTAATTAAAAAAGTAATTAGGGGAGCAAAGAGGGGACATGAAAAAACACTGGCGGGAAAGATAAAGGAAAATCTAAAGGCATTTTCTTAAGTATATTAAGGGCAAGAGGATATCCAGGGAAAGAGTAGGGCCCATTAGGGACCAAAGTGGCAATCTGTGTGTGGAGCCGGAGGACGTAAGTGAGTTTTTAAATGATTACTTTTCATCTATGTTCACTATGGAGAAGAACGATGTAGGTGTAGAGATCAGGGAGGGGGATTGTGATATACCTGAACATATTAGCATTGAAAGGGAGGAAGTATTAACTGTTTCAGCAGGCTTAAATGTGGATAAGTCCCCAGGCCCAAATGAGATGTATCCCAGGCTGCTATGTGAGGCAAGGGAGGAGATAGCAGGGGCTCTGACACAGATTTTCAAATCCTCTCTGGCGACAGGAGAGGATTGGAGGACAGCGAATGTGGTATCATTATTCAAGAAGGGTAGCAGGGATAAACCAGGAAATTACAGGCTGGTGAGTCTAACATCAGTGGTAGGGAAATTATTGGAAAAAATTTTGAGGGACAGGATTAATCTCCACTTGGAGAGGCAAGGATTAATCAGGGATAGTCAGCATGGCTTTGTCAGGGGGAGATTGTGTCAAACTAACTTGATTGGATTTTTCAAGGCAGTGGCTAGATGTGTAGATGAAGGTAAAGCAGTTGATGTAGTCCACATGGACTTCAGTAAGGCTTTTGATCAGGTCCTGCATGGGAGATTGGTTAAGAAGGTAAGAGCCCATGGGATCCAGGGCAATTTGGCAAACTGGATCCAAAATTGGCTTAGTGGCAGGAGGCAGAGGGTGATGGTCGAGGGTTATTTTTGTGAGTGGATGCCTGTGACCAGTGGTGTACCACAGGGATCGGTGCTGGGACCCTTGCTGTTTGTAGAGTACATTAATAATTTCGACGTGAATATAGGAGGTATGGTCAGTAAGTTCACAGATGACACAAAAATTGGTGGTGTCGTAAATAGTGAGGAGGAAAGCCTTAGATTACAGGAGAATTTCGAAGGGTTGGTAAGATGGGCAGAGCAGTGGCAAATGGAATTTAATCCTGAGAAGTGTGAGGTGATGCATTTTGGGAGGATTAACAAGGCAAGGGAATATACAATGGGTGGTAGGACCCTAGGAAGTACAGAAGGTCAGAGGGACCTTGATGTACTTGTCCATAGATCACTGAAGGCAGCAGCACAGGTAGATAAGGTGGTTAGGAAGGCATACGGGATACTTGCCTTTACTCGCCGAGGCATAGAATATAAGAGCAGGGAGGTTATCATAGAGGTGTATAAAACGCTAGTTAGGCCACAGCTGGAGTATTGTGTACATTTCTGGTCACCACACTATAGGAAGGATGTGATTGCAGTGGAGAGGGTGCAGAGGAGATTCACCAGGATGTTGCCTGGGCTGGAGCATTTCAGCTATGAAGAGAGACTGAAAAGGCTAGGGTTGTTTTCCTTAGAGCAGAGAAGGCTGAGGGGGGACCCGATTGAGGTATACAAAATTATGAGGGGCATTTATAGGATAGATAGGAAGCATCTTTTTCCCTGAGCGGTGAGATCAATAACCAGGGGCATAGATTTAAGGTAAGGGGCAGGAGGTTTAGAGGGGATTTGAGAAAAATGTTTTCATCCAGAGTGTAGTTGGAATCTGCAACACACTGCCTGAAGGGGTGGTAGCAGCAGGAACCCTCACAGCATTTAAGAAGTATTTAGATGAGCACTTGAAACACCATAGCATGCAGGGCTACGGGCCAAGTGCTGGAAAATGGGATTAGAATAGTTAGGTGCTTGATGGCCGGCACAGACGCGATGGGTCGAAGGGCCTGTTTGTGCTGTATAACTCTGTAACAAAAGGGAAGATGCGTAGAGGGCGGGAGAGATTAAATGACAGAAATGTCATGGAATAAAAGGCAAAGTGAGTTGTGGTAAAAGACAAAGCATTTGTCCAGAGAGAATGTTAATGGCAGAATAATGAACAACTCTGTCCGAAAGCAAAAACATGAAAAACAATGGTGAAACCAAAACAACCAAAATTGGGGTTAAGGTCTGAAATTGTTGAACTCGATGTTGAATCTGGAAGGCTGTAAAGTGCCTAATCGGAAGATCAGGTGCTGTTCCTCAAGCTTGCGTTTAGCTTCACTGGAACACTGCAGCAGGCCGAAGACAGAAATGTGGGCGTGAGAGCAAGGTGGTGAGTTAACATAGCAAGCAACCGGAAATTCAGGGTCATGCTTACGGACTGTGCGGAGGTACTCTGCAAAGCGGTCACCCAATCTGCGTTTGGTCTCCCCTATGTAGAGGGGACTGCATTGTGAGCAGCGAATGCAGTATACTACTTTGAAAGAAGTACAAATAAATCGCTGCTTCACCTGGAAGGAATGTTTGGGGCCCTGGATGGTGAGGAGAGAAGATGTAAAAGGGCAGGTGTTACACCTGCTACTTCCAGTTGCTTGCCGTTTCAGCAAATGAAATGTTTAATTCTAAGTCTTTCTTTGATTTGGTACCATTCCATACCAACCAATATTTTGTTTCTATAGAAACCCCAATTTCAAAAAAATTATATAAATCCAGACTTTTTCCTTTGCATAGCTTTTTTTCTCAGACTTATCAAGTGATTTATAGACTCCTACAATGGTTACAGCACAGAAGGGGGCTATTCGGCCCCTCATGCGTGCCGTCTGTCTTCAAGAGCATCTCACCTACTCCCACTCCCCAGCCTTTTCTCTGTAGCCCTGCAAATTTTTTCTTCAGATAGTTATCCAGTTCTTTTTTGACTGCCTCGCTTGAATCTGCGCCTCCCACACTCTCAGGCACTGCATTCCAGATTCGAATCATTTGCTCTGTTTTTAAAAAAAAAAGTTTTTTTTCCTCATGTCGCTGTAGCTTCATTTGCCAATCATTTTGAATCAGTGTCCTCTTATTCTGGCAGTCTTTAAGACTCATACTATTTCGTTCTGAAACTGACCATTGCTGCAGGATCTGCCCTGGCTCACCAGCCAAGTGATACTTCAAATGGTCTTAAATGTCTCTGTTTAGCAGGCAAAGACTAAAGGTTGACATTACTACAATGTAAAGAAGTCAATAGTCGTTTCACAGTAGTAGATTTCAGGACAATCGAATGAACCCTTTCCTTACGGAATTCTAAGGGTAGCAGCACCATGAATAGAGAGTTGGTTGAGTGATTGGAAGCAAATTATTAGGGTAAGTAAGTGTTGCTCAATTTTCAAAAAGATTGCAAGTGTGTCCCCAGGGATTAGTGCTGGGTTCACTTGGGATTTTTTTCTGCAGATAATTTTTTTCCCACTGGAGCAGGGAAGGCTATAGTAAGATTTAATAGTTTTTAAAATTCAGAAGGGTTTTGGTAGCGAATAGGTTGGGGTGATGAGTGATCATCTATGTAAAATTGCAGTTGGGAGATTAAGAGAAATCTCTTTACGAAGAGGGCTTGATAGGCTGAATGGCTTCATTTTTGTGTTGTAAATTTCTATGGGTGAAATGCCTTCTTGTGTTTTTACACAAATCTCATTCTGCGAATGTAACTATATAAATTAGCAACTGAGTACAATTTTCAGATATTGAGAAAAGCTGATGTCTACCTCATTACAGAAATTATTTTGAAGGTTGAATCAAAGGAGATCTAGTGTGTTAAGTAATCCTGTATTTTTACTGCTAGCTGTGCTGTGGTTTGGTGTTGAGTCTCTTGCATGTCCTTACTTGTCCACTTGCTGTCAAGTTATAGAGATTCTTGAAAGGACTGTTTAAATGTAACTGCAAATCCAGTAGTTAGTAATGCCAGTGCTGATGGCTTGTTGGAAAATCTTTACACCAAAGATTTTGAGTTGACACAAATAGAATACTATTACTATTTTGAGTGAAAATATTGTTGCCCAGTGTGTTCCTAACCGTGGCCTCAACCCATTAGGGTATGTTGTGCCAATGACTTTTTTTTATATCTGCACTTCATCAGGATGAGGGGTTCACTCCAAACACTAAGGGTGGAATTTTATGCTCTCCCCTATGGCGGGTTTGGAGGCAGGGAGAGCATAAAATCAGTGGGATGGTGGGGGGGTGCGGGGAGAGAACCCTGCCGCCTTCACGCCTCCGCCTAAATTAAGTCCGGGGCGGGAAGGCGTGTGAACTTTGCTAGGGTTCTTGATCCTGTCAAAGACCCACCGCTGTCTGCTTAAGTGCCTAATTGGCACGAGATTCAGCAGGCCTTTCGTGGGAGAGGTGACTCGGGGTTCTCGGCTTTGCCTTTTCCGGACGTGAAGACCCCTGTCGTCAGCGTAGAATTCCTGCCTAAGAGTCCGTGTTGGTATTTCTGCGTATTGCTTCCTGATGCTGCATACTGCACCATATGTTGGTGCCCAATTTATGAAATCATCTTGAAAATACAGCATTTTGTTCCATGGGTGGTCTGCACTCTGGTCTGAATAATGATGAGAATGTTTTGAACCCATTGATGGCTAAGAACATAATAAAAACATGTACTAAGAAATGATTTGGCCATCAAGCCAATTCCTTTTATCGGGCACACTGAATCCATTGTGGTCTGTACCCAAACCATTTCACCTGCAGAAATTCTCACCAAAGTTACTCCTTGCTACCCAAATATAAATCAGATAAAACCCGATTAGCTACTGTCTCATTCTGCTTAATTCATCCTTGACCAGTGCTTCCTGGCACACTGTTTCATGTTCTCTGCTTTGGTTGCACAGCATTAAGTCTTTACCATCTAGACAAATATTAATTTTCTTTAGCTGGCAGCATATACCACCAATCCACCACATTATAGAGAAAAATTCCCCTCATTTTAAGTGAATAATTTTGTACTATGTCTTGCTGGTTCTTGACTTTGCATTTTTGAAAAAAAAAATCTGCATGTATCCTCAATATACGTTCTACTTAGAATTTCATCTACACAGTAAAGGCTTGTACTTTATATTGTACCTCATAACACTATGGGGTCATTTTCAAATGCTTCACAGTCAGTAAATTACTTTCTTTTAGAAGTGGTCATTTATATGTAGGCAAGCATGGCAGTCAATTTGTACATGGGAAGCTACACAAACAGCAAATGATCAGTTAGTTTGTTTTTGCTGGTGTCATTTGAGGGAGTAATGCTGGTCAGAGTACCAGAAGAATCTCTGTTCAGCTTTGAAGTGTCATGGGATTTCTTTTTTACATAGAATTATATAGCATATACAGTGCAGAAACAGGCCATTTGGCCCAACCAGTTTATGCTCCACTCAAGTCTTCTCCCATCCTCCTTCATCTAACTATATCGGCATAACCTTTTATTTCCTGCTGCTTTGTATGTTAATCTAGCTTCCCCTTAAATGCATCTATTCTATTTGTGTCAACTTCTTCCTGGGGTAGTGAGTTCCACATTCTCACCTTTAGTATCTAACTGAACCACCAGGACAGATGTGGGGTTTGAAACCACAGCCTCCTGACTCAAAGGAAGAGTGCTTCAGCCTGAACCAAGTTGACACTGTTCCAAATTATTTAATTGCCTTCATGTTGCAGCCTAGTACTGAAGATTACATTTCTATCTTGTGATTACTTTATTAACCTGTTTGAGCAAGGAGAGTTAGTTAACTCCTCACTTTATTTTGCTCAGTGATAATAAGACTTTTCCCTGGAGAGGGACCCTGTACAGTTGCCCTGCACAGGCCCAGAATCAGCAATCAAAATATTGTACAGAAAAAAGCCTTTAATTTTAGGCAGCTTGGAGCCTGCCACTAGGAGAGGAAAGGCAGGCTCCTGAGGTCCACAAACTGTATACTTGTGGTTTCAGTTTAGCATGAGTTCCTGATGGAGATGAGGTAGTCTGCCTAACCTATCAAACAACCATGGGGCTGGAAAAACAGCTGCGGTCAGTAGAGCATCTCATGGGCTGGAGAAAATGCCCACTTGCCTCACTTCTGGTACAACAGCCAAACGGCCTTGGTCAAACTATTATTTTACAGCAGACTGCTTTGTATTTTCTAATGACATTTAATTTGTTTAGATTGGTAGTAAGTGATAACTATTTCTCATGGCATGCTTGCTTAGTGGTTATCTTGGTGATTATCGGTTAGAATAGGTAACTGCACCAATAGGGGTACCAAGTGGGACAGTTTTATATGAAATTGGCCAAAAAGGCCATTTACTATTCTAGTCATTTGGGTCATGCACTGCAGCCAAAAATAATATTTAGTCAGAGGCAAATACCTGCAAAACGGAGAACAGCCAAATAAGGCTGTGTTTACAAGAAAAAGTGGTTCTTATAATAGAAAAATATCAAATGCAGTGAACTCCTTTTAAACAAATAAAACCATTTACCCTGGAATTCATTTGTACATTTTAAACTCTGAACAGGACTCTTATGTATATTTTGTTCCCATCTGTAAGACTCCATCCATTGATATCAAACCACATTCTGTAATCCCTACCCATTTGTGGAGTTTTCATTTTTCACCTTTTCACCTTTTCAACTGTTCCACTACATTATTTTTTTCTGCGAGGCTGCTGAATGATCTCTGACTTGTCATCTTAACTTCAAAATGAATCTTACTTCACAAGTATTCTTTTATCAGATAATTTTCTGCCTGAAGAGACACACTTTGAACTGTTCATATGTTATGTCTTGTTTGTACAAACAGGAAATAGTAGAAATATTTAGAAGATCAGTCAACATCTGTAAAAAGAAAGGACACGTTGACATTTTGGGTCTAACATTTTTCATCAGAACTCAACTTATTTTACTGGACATCTTTGTACATGTGTGAGAACTGATGTCAAGCATTACCAGAATAACCAAACTAATTTTTAGATTTTTACTGAACTCATCCAAATGACTTCCACTGTTATCCAGGTTTTTTTTTTAAGCATAAAGGTTAGGAACCCATTTAACATTGATTATCGTAACAAATATTGTTAATGATTTAGACTCTGGAATCAAAAGCACAATTTCTAAATTTGCAGATGGCATCAAATTGGCGAGGATAGTCAAAACTGAGGAGGTCTGCAACAAATTAGAGAAGGACTTTAATAAAATTGCAGAATGGGCATATAATTGGAAATGAATTTCAATATAGATAAAAGTGAAATATTACTATCAGTGAGTTTTCTTTTTTGACTCTCACTCTTGTGTCTTGTCGCAACATGACTATGACCAATATGGCAACTGGATACTTGGTGTAGCAATTCAGGAAATCTTTATTAAGAAATAACTCATTATACTTAACAAAATTCACCTAGTGACTTTGCAACTGTCACGGTTGCGCTTTCTGATCAGGTTTTGGTCTCCGGCGACATGAAGACCCTCTCAGTCCATCTGGTCTAATGGTTCTTTTGTTCTCTCCACGCCACATGCTCGAGTTCTTCTACTTCTGTGGTTTCACTTTTGGGAATCATCTTATTATCTGCACACTGAAACACTGTGGACCCTGACTTTTAACCCTTTCTGACCATCAGGCCACCTTGTGTTTGGCCTGATGGTTGGCTGGGACCCTGTGATGTCAGTTGCTAGCCTATTTTAATTGGGACTTGAGGTGATAGGATACCTGCCAGTAGCTGTGAAAGGCTCTAATCACTTCAGTCATCATCCCTTTGTGCTGACACAGACAGTACAAAATTTGTACAAAAACTGTTTCTTTGTTAGCTAGGCTTGTTGAAGGTTGTCAGGGTTCACAGTTCTTTTCTGCTGACATGGGCAATACGTCATTTATACATCTGCATTATTCAAGCTACATAATCCAGGCATGCACAACTTAATACATAGAACTCCCATTACTCAATCAAGGTTTTGGGATTAATTGTGACTGACTTGACTGATTCATCTAATACATTGGTATAAAACTGACTCTTTTAACCATAGAATCATAGAAAAGTTATGGCCGAGAAAGAGGCCATTCAGCCCATCATGTCTGCGCCAGTTGAAAAAACTAACCACCCAATCTAATCACATCTTCCAGCAGCTGGTCCGTAGCCTTGCAGGTTATGGCACTTCAGGTGCAGGTCCAGGTACCTTTTAAATGAGTTGAGGGTTTCTGCCTCCACCACTGATCCGGGCAGTGAATTTCAGATACTCATCGCTCACTGGGTGAAAATGTTTTTCCTCGTGTGCCCTCTAATCCTACTATCAATCACCTTTTAAATCAGTTCTCCATGGTAATTGACCTCTCCACTAAGGGAAACAGGTCCTTCCTATCTACTGTATCTAGGCCTCTCATAAGTCAGTTAAGTCACTCTTCTGCCTCCTCTGTTTTAAGGAAAACAACCCTAGCCAATCCAATCTTTCCTCATAGCTGCAATTTTCCAACCCTGGCAACATTCTTGTAAATCTCCTCTGTACTCTCTCCAGAGCAATATGCCCTTTCTGTAATGTGACCAGAACTATATGCAATACTCCAGCTGTGACCTAACCAGCATTTTATACAGTTCCAGCATTACATCCCTGCTTTTGTATTCTATACCTCGGTCAATAAAGGAAAGCATCCCATATGACTTCGTCACCACTTTATCTACCTGTCCTGCAACCTTCAGGGACCTGTGGACATGCAGTCCAAGGTCTCTCACTTCCTCTACCCCTCTCAATATTCACCCGTTTACAGTGTATTTCCTTGCTTTGTTTGCCGTCCCCAAATGCATTACCTCACACTTCTCCGGATTGAATTCCATTTGCCACTTTTCTGCCCACTTAACCAAACCATTGATATAATTCTGGAGTCTACAGCTATCCTTTTCACTATCAACTACAGGGCCAATTTTTGTGTCATCTGCAAATTTCCCAATCATGTCTCCCACATTTAAGTCCAAATCGTAAATATATACCGCGAACAGCCAGGGACCCAATGCTGAGCCCTGTGGAACGCCACTGGAAACTGCTTTCCATTCGCAAAAACGTCCGTCGACCACTACCCTCTATTTCCAGTTTCTGAGCCAAATTTGGATCCAACTCGCCACATTCCCCTGAATCCCATGGGCTTTTATTTTTCTGACCAGTCTACCATGTGCGACCTTGTCAAATGCCTAAAATCCATGTAGACAACATCCACTGCACTACCCTCATCAATCCTCCTTGTTACTTCTTCAAAAAATTCAATTAAGTTAGTAAGACATGACCTTCCCTGAACAAATCCATGCTGACTATCCCAGATTAATCCGTGCCTTTCTAAGTAACAGTTTATCCTATCTCTCAGAATTGATTCTAATAATTTTCCCACCACAGAGGTCAGACTGACCGGTCTATAATTATGTGGCCTATCCCTTGCACCCTTTTTAAACAATGGTACAACGTTCACAGACCTCCAATCCTCTGGTACCTCACCTGTATCTAGTGAGGATTTTAAAATGAGCCTTAGAGCATCCGCTATTTCCTCCCTGCCTTCCTTTTAACAGCTTGGGATACAATCCATCCGGCCCTGGTGACTTATCTACTTTCAAGGATGTCTGACCCTCTAGTACTTCCTCTCTCATTATGCTTACCGTATCTAATATTTCACACTCCTCTTTAACTACAATGTCTGCATCATCCCTCTCCTTTGTGAAGACAGAGACAAGGTACTCATTAAGAACCCTGCCCACATCTTAAGCATCCACACATATGTTACCTTGTACATTTCTGATAAGCCCTAACCTTTCCTTAGTTATCCTTTATTCTTAATGTACTGATAAAACTTCTTTGGATTTTCCTTGATTTTACTTGCCAATATTTTTTCATGTCCTCTTTGCTTTCCTAATTTCCTTTTTTACTTCACCCCTGCAGTTTCTATACTCCTTTAGGCTTTCTAAAGCATTAAGATTTTTGTGATCGTCATAAGCTTTCTTTTTCTGCTTTATCTTACCCTGTATGCTTCTAGATAACCTGTGGGCTCTAGATTTGGCAGTACCACCCCTTTTCTTTGTGGGGACATGTCTACACTGTGCCCGTAGAATCTCACATTTGAATGCCTCCCACTGACTTTCCTTTAGGTAGCTGTATCCAGTCCACTTTAGCCAGATCAGCTTCGTAAAATTTGCCTCCCACCCACCCCCACAATTTATAACTTTTACTCCTGTTCTATCTTGGTCCTTTTCCATAACAATGCTAAATCTAACTCTATTATGGTCACCCACTTGCCCAGCTTCATTTCCGAAGGCTAATTTTAGAATTGTGTGCCCTCTCGTTGGGATGGTAATGGGCTGGTTAAAAAACTTCTCTTGAATGCTGTTCAAGAATTTTGTGCCCTCTGTGCTCTTCATACTGTTTGTATCCCAGTTAGAATCATAGAAAGTTTAAGGCACAGAAAGAGGCCACTTGGCCCATCGTGTCTGTGCTGGCCGAAAAAAGATCCACCTATTCTAATCTCACCTTCCAGCATTTGGTCTGTAACCCTGCAGATTACAGCACTTGAGGTGCATATCCAGACTCCTTTTGAATGCGTTGAGGGTCTCTGCCTCAACTACCCTTTCAGGCAGTGAGTTCCAGACCCCCACCACCCTCTGAGTGAAAAAGTTTTTCCTCATCTCTCCTCTAATTTCTCTACCAATCACTTTAAATCTATGCCCCCTCATCACTGACCTCTCTGCTAAGGTGAATAGACCCTTCACCTCCACTCTATCCAGGCCCCTCAAAATTTTGTACATTTCAATCAGATCTCCCTTCTCTGTTCCAAGGAGAACAACTCCAGCCTATCCAATCTTTCCTCATAGTTGCATTTTTCCAGTCCTGGCAACATCCTCATGAATCTCCTCTGTACCCTCTCTAGTTCAATTCTTCCTCTCTGTAATGAGATGACCGGAACTGCACACAGTACTCAAGTTGTGGCCTAACCAATGAGTTATACCATTCCAGCATAACCTCCCTGCTCTTGTATTCTATACCTCGGCTAATAAAGGAAAGGATTCAATATGTAGTCTTAACCACCTTATCGACCTGTCCTGACCTACCTTCAGGGACCTGTGGACATTCACTCCAAGGTCCCTCAATTCCTCTACACTTCAGTATTTTTCCATTAATCATGTATTGCTTTGCCTTGTTTGAATGCCTCCCACTGTTTGACACTGATTTACCTTCCAGTAGCTGTTTCCAGCCCACTTTCGCTAAATCACACCTAAGTTTAGTAAAATTGATATTACGGTAGTTGAAATCCACAACTATTATTGCCCTATTGTTTTTACATTCAGAAATTTGCCTACATATTCTTCTATCTCCCTGTCAGTATTTGGGGGTCTAGAGTGCACTCAGTAGTGTGGCTGTCCCTTTTTTATTTCTGAGCTCCACCCATATGGCCTTGTTTGATTCATTTAGCATATCATCCCTCCTCACAGCTGTAATTGGTTCTTTAACTAATAATGCTACACCCCCTCTTTTTTTAATCCCTTCTCTAAACTGCCTGATAACTTTATATCCAGGGAAGTTGAGCTGCCATTTTTGCCCCTTTTTAAGCTAAGTTTCCGTTATAGCAATGATATCATTCTGCCATATGTCTATCTGTGTCCTCAGCTCATTGGCTTTATTTACTATACTCCTTGCATTTAAATAAATACCTTTTAACGCTGCCAAATTCCTGTGCTGTACACTTTTTATCCTTTGCTTCTTCTGTCTTTCAGAGTCACTCGCTAGTTTTCTGTCTCCTGTTCCCTGCTTTGAATTTTTCCTATCTGAAACTGCCCTCAGATTTCCATGCCCCTGCCAATCTAGTTTAAACCATCCCCAACAGCACTAGCAAGCCTTCCAGCAAGGATATTTGTCCCAGTCCAGTTCAGGTGTAGACTGTCCAGCTTGTACAGGTCTTGCCTTCCCTAGAACCGGTCCCAATGTCCCAGAAATCTGAAGCCCTCCCTCCTGCATCATCTCTCCAGTCACGCATTCATCTGGTGTATTCTCCTATATCTAAGCTCACTAGCACATGGCCTTGGGAGTATTCCGGAGATTGCTACCTTTGAGATCCTGCTTGCTAATTTTTTTCCTAACTCCCTAAACTCAACCT